>NC_136546.1:10024114-10148915 GCF_910591455.1 Pholis gunnellus
ACTTTACATCATAACTATTATGTTGAGAAGCTTAAAATATTGATACGATATTATGCATAAAAGCTGAGAGACTCTCCTGTATTTAACGTGATGGGATGATTTCTAGAGAGAAGGGTCACCAATCAGTTGGTCTTGTTGAACTACAAATACACACAATATACTGATGGTCATGGAGTGGTGTTACAGTGTATTATGTCTATTTACTCCTAATCTTTGGCTGAGCACAGACACTAGCTTGCAGAGAGCACATTAACCATGAAACAGAAAAATGATTTTAGTTTAACTTTTATTAGTTATAGCTGATATAATGTACCTAAATCGTGACTAATACAAAGGGTCTGGAAGAGATTTCATAAGTGATTTTGTTACGGTCGGAAACATATTGAATCTGCGTCATTTTGCTAGCCGGGAAGCCAACCCTAAGAAAAGTGTGTCTGAGTGGAGGACGATATCTAACACTCATTTCTCAAAAATCTGGGACAAATAAAACCCAAACTGTCTGCCAGATACCTCTAGAGATAAGTGTGAAAATACTGTTAGTGTGTAATTTGTGTGAACCGATCCTTTAATTTGTCTGTTTCATAGAATCCTGCAGCTCAGACAACAACATATGTTAAAGACAACAAGGATGATATCACTTCAGGCTGACAGAAATACAAATAAATAAATGAATTCACAACTAACTGGCGTATTCATCCCCCCCCCCCCCCCCCCAACTCAGCTCCTTTGGTGAGTGTTATCTATGGCTGCTCCATTAGTGAGCCAGGTACCATTCTCTTGTTAGAAGCCAAAATGAGCTTGAGAGCAGCTCTATTGATTTCAATAGAAATGTGCTTACACTGGCATCAATATAGCTGCACATTTCTGATACCTCCCGTTAGAAGCTTCCCCCCCCCCCCCCCCCCCCCTCTCCCCTTCTGCCTCAACATCCCTTCGTCTCTCCCCCTCCTCCGCCCCCTCCTCCTCCTCCTTCATCCTTCCAAGCTGCTGATGTAGGGAAACCCAGGGCTGCACCACGGCTTAGCTGCTCATTCCAGTTTGTATCCCTGGACAAGCTGGGTGAATCTGCATGGAAAACACTCAGCTCGTTCATTTCACTTCACTCGATATGACTAAAGATAGAAGGGCCGGAAAGTGGACGGGCTCTGAAATGGATAGCTAACATTAGCAATGGGGCTCTTTATCTGCTGGCTTTTAGGGTTTGTAGTGAAACGTATGTGCTTGGGCCTAATCGGATCAGGTATTGATTGGTCTTCATAGAGGAAGCTTAATGTTCTCTCCGCTTCTCTGTGATCTTTCACTCAAGGGAAAGAAGAGAAGGAAGAACAGAGGCAGAGGGAGGGACAGACAGGTCAAGGGTCACGGTGTGACTGCGCTCAGTCACACAGGTCAAGGTTAGGCTGGCAGATGGCCGGACAAAATCAATGGCAGGTTTCTGATCAAAGTTAAGGGTCACACACATGCTGACCACGGGAATCATTTGATGGTCAAAGGAAATGCACTTCCACCAACCCAAACCTGAATGGACAAACGCGTCTCAGGAGGTGCGGCTGTCAAGCTGATTTCTGGAAGAAGGAGATGCGACCATATTGTAAGTGACACATTGTTCACTAAGTGGAAAGTTAATCTAAACTGCATCTCCACAGGGTTCCCATGAGGCGAGGATGGCAGCCTCATCATCGTCTGGTCCACCGGCTGCCCTCCTCATGACCAGCCCCGGCTCCCTGCCCACAAATCCCATTTCATGCCAGCCACGCTCTCCGAAAAGGCAAGACAAAAGCCCGATCGGCACAGCTGCGGCTTTAGCACACTGTGCCGACAATCATCGTGAAATCAGTAGGAACAAACCAAGCAGAACTCTGCAGCACCCACATCTATGCAGCGGCTTAAGCTAAGGGTGCGTCCGGGCTGTGGCTTCCTCAAAGAGAAGGAACTTCCTGGTGCTGCTTGCTTAAGGTCACCTGTGACAACTCCAACAACACCTCCATCAGGTGGCGGTTGAATATATTTATCGAGTAAAAAGAGTGGATTGCCCCATCACACCCCAATACATCCAACATTACCTCCTCAAAAAAGCGGAGTAGGGTTGTCCCGAGACAAAAAAGGGCCTTTTGTAGGAGGAATTGCTATGGTAAACCAGTATTTTTTTATTTTTTGAGGGGCAGCCTTTGCTGAGACATACATACCTAAAGGAGGAAATGAACTCCTTTGGATTAAAGTTAGAATCAACACGTTGAATGTGCTGCCGATGCTTGTTGATGTGTTTGTTAATGTGTGAGTGGGTGGCTGGTAATACACGTGTGTATGTGTGTGCCTGAACCATTCGACTCTCCTTATTTCCCAGGATGCAGAGTTTTACATGCCCACACACACACACACACACACACACACACACACACACACACACACACACACACACACACACACACACACACACACACACACACACACACACACACACACACACACACACACACACACACACACGGGGAGTGCCCCGGGCCCGGCTGTACTAATGAAGCAGCCTGTAAGCAGCTACCTTCATTACATTCAATCCTCTGGACAGCGTCAGCAATTACATTGCAGCTTCCCACTGTCAGAGCTCACACATGTACACACACACACACACACACACACACACACACACACACACACAAACTCAGTTGGAAGTTTGTCCTTCTTCTCAAGGCTCGTGTTGGCTGAGGTTGACGCAGAGAGGAGTTCCTGCTCTTCTTCTTCTTTGGTGGTGGGTGTCTGACTCAGACTTGGCTGTTTAAATCCCAAACCCCTCCATACATCTAATTCAGGCCCACCACCATATCAGCACAGCCTCTGTGACGTCTCTCTCTCTCTCTCTCTCTCTCTCTCAGCCTCTCTGTATGTTGGAGCAGAAGGAAGCCCGGAGGCGAGGGGGAGCTGCCTAATAGAGTGCTCCACTTGCCATATTTCACACATCTCATCACTTATCCCACTGAGACACACATACATGTACATGTTAGTGCAGGGGAAACCAAGAGGGATGCCCCCGGAGGAGTCAGAGCATTCAGGGGGTTTTCTACTGACTGACTTGACTGTGATGCGGTGTGTAGGAATTCACACCTGCAGTGACCTCGAATTATTAGGCAAATGTTTACACAGAGAAATAAGTCTGGCTACTAATAAAGATATTCAAAATGTACGTGATGATATGTAAATAAATGATGGTAATCACAAATGCATCTTTCATCCTCTAGGTGTGCAACTGCTGATTATTTTCATTAGTGTTTAATCTGCTGACTATTTCCTTGGTTATCATCATTAATCCGTTCGGGGAGCTCTGGTTGCACATGGGGGTTTGGTGACTGATTGATAAATTATCAAAATAGTTATATATATATATATATATATATATATAGTTAATAGATACATGTTCTGTCAATTGACAAATGAAGTAATTGACCAATTGTTTCAGCTTTCTTTTGCATAAATAAATGCCACCCACCTTGAATGTATTCCATGTATATCATTTCAACATGTGTTTAGTGCATTAATTCATGACTAACATTACCATTTGAAATGCTAAAGCATTTATTTAAAAAAAATATATTTATAGTTTCTCAATTCTGCAAGCTGACGTGTGAATGTATCCATCAATCTGCATATTATTTCCCTTAATTACTCAGTTAATAATTGTAATCTATAAAACAGTCACAATTTTTGGGAACACAAGACGGCATGTTCGAATTACTTGTTTTGTCCCAAAGATGTTTAATCAACAATGATATAAGACAAAGAAAAGCAGAGTTGCCTAAAAATGTTGTCAAATTGTTAATCGTCCAACAAAATAGTTGCTGATAAATTTTCCGTCAGTCAACTAATTATTTGAACTCGTTTTAGGACTCAACTCTGACGTGATGGGGAATTTCCTATTGGGTCACTAGTACTGAGACTTAATTTCTCCTCATAAATCTGCTTCCACGATAAGAGAAGACAGAATACCAAAGAACCGGTGGGGCAATGAAGCAGAACAGAGGGAATTAAGTGAGAAACTCCCTGAATCTGTCATGTGTTGAGATAAAAAAAAACACATCAGTCATGCCTGTTGTAAGACCATGAATGATGCAAAAAGGCAACAAAGCAGTCGAGCCATTCCACGTCATGTCAGTCAAACTTGTGTGTGTGTGTATGTGTGTGTGTTGAGCATTTGTGGCTGCGATGTGTGTGCGAGTGTGTGGGCAGGTGTCTATTAACATTTGATTCCCAGGTGCCATGATCTGAAAGGGTTTTGTGGTAGAAACGGAAAATGCATGACGCTGAATTATAGAGGAGGAGAATGGGAGAACACCTTGACCACACACACACACACACACACACACACACTGAGGCTGAGGTCGGCCATCACACACACCTCGTTAGGGAGAAGCTGGTCTCCTCAATTATTCAAATGTACATGCTCCCCGCGTACTGCTCGCTCCCTCACTTTGCCGGCCAGATCGAGTGAGTGGAGCGCTGACAGACAGCAAAAGGTAAAAAATTGAGAAAGGTGGACCGAGAGAGAGAGAGAGAGAGAGAGAGAGAGAGAGAGAGGTGAGGAGACAGGGGACAAAAATAGCGTGCGAGAGAACGGGAGATGATAAAATGTGATGTATGAGTGGGAAAGAGGGAGCTAATGTGTTATATTTATATCTGAAGTCTTGTAACACTCGTCAAACTCGATTTCAATTATCATTGATATGGAATTGATTAGTGAAAGCGATGTAAATATAAATGTGTGAGCAAGCCAACGACTGATATAATTACTGTCAATTATGAATGCAATCGTGACGCTCGCTCCATAGCAACTCTAAACACTGCCGGGGAAAAGCCATTTTTTTAATTGAGAACCATCAAACATAGTGTCGATTTTTGGACCCTTTTCCCAAATGTCCTCCCTCCTCAGTGTGTCACCTTTGCATACGTCGCAACAAGAACATTTCTCCCAAATTCAGACGACAGTGGTTCCCAGAAGCGAGTGTCACCCGCATCAATCAAGGCGTCGGTCGCACCTCGACGCGGCCGTCTGCTGGGCCTCGGGAAGAAGGGGTGGAGGGAAGGAAGGAGAGACCGAAGGGGTTTGAACAAGTAACAAGCCAATGGACACTCTGGCAGCGTGTCAAGAAGGAGTGGAAGGGCTGTTGCCAAGTGCTACACCTCTTCCCAGCGGTGCTTTTAGACCTCCTTGGTAGAGATGCTCGTCTTTCTTCTTATGAATGTCAGGATCATAATATGTGGTGTGCGATCGTTTCCGAACTTCAAGCTTTTCTATTTTGTGTTATTTGCATGTTTGAAATACAATCAAAGGGGCTAAATATTGTTTGCAGTCATCCACTCCTTTTGGGGAAAGAAACACACATATTGTGCAATTTGTTTACATGTCGTAGCTTCACTTTGACTGGGTCTGTTTCCTTCTGTCTCCTGTGTTCCAACCCGACCCTCTTCAAACTACACCTCACGCTCTTTCTCTGTTTGGCAAACAGCAACAAAATGTCGAAATACTGAAAACCTGAGTGATGTTGACATAAATGAAGTTCCCCCGTCTCGTCTTGCAGTGAGACAGATTTAATAGCTGCTGCAAAAGTTCTGAGAAGTAGTTCCCCAAACGGACCCGATCTCAGCTGCGGATTCTTGTCACTGCTGATGGCCTCGGAGGGGAGGGAAACTGTTGCTACAGTATGTTGCCAATGGTGCTTCAAAATCTTACATTTTTTAAGTTATTAAGTTAATAAGTATGTAAAATATTTCCAATGCCGGTTTGGACCAAAACGGCATTAAGAGTGACATATAATAGTCATAATCATGTTTGCAACTGTTATTGATGCGATACGTCTCAATACAATACTCTGATTGTGTGGCAGGATGCTAAATGAAGAGACAAAATCATCATTCAGGAAAAAAACAAGACGTGTTAGATGAGTACACCGGCAATTAAATAAAAAACAGATAGTGTTCAAATCGAGTTAGCACAGGTCGAGATATCCTAACTTTTAGTTCGTAGTGTGAGTCAAGCCCCAGAAAAACTACTCATGCAACTCAATAGTGTGTTTTGTTTCTCATTTAGATTTGACGCAAAATGTTGCTGTTTGCGTTCAATTCACCTGTGAACAAAAGGACACAGTGACTCTTCTCAACTAGGATATCGTCACCCTGTATCTACATTCACCATGAACATGCTTGGGATCTGACAGACCAGAAAGACATGGAATCCGACAAACCGTCGACGTATTTGAACAAACAGAGTAACAGAAGCAAACACACGGGCTGGGAATAGGTATGAGGTTTAATGTCAGGATGTCACTAGTACAGCTGTCTTCGTTGTGGACGAAGGGATGAATCATTGTTTTATAATGTCGGAATAGGGTTGCAATAGATCACAAAATCTTGGATCGGATAAAAAAATCAAAAAGGATCAAAAAGGGAAAGCAAATGTAACTTTTAGAGATGCCCCGATCACATATGTTTGCCCCTGATACCGATTGCAGGTCGTTGATGAGCCATATTCACCCCATACTACCATACTATTTAGTATGCCAGAAAAGGATTTTGTATGTCCCAATAGATAGTATGTCACATACAGTATGCCAAAAAATACCAAGATGTCCGACTGCATATGGTTGCATTTTGCAGCTTGCAAGCCAGTATGCTTTTCTGGCTATTCTGACCCACAATCCTCTGCGCAGCGGAAGAAACGTTACATCGAGTGAGTCGCCGAGAGAGCACAGGCAGATGACAGCCTGATGACAACTCGTTGCCAGAAGCCGCAATAACAGATGACAGTTTAAAGGCACAATGTTATGATCATAACATCCCAATTGTATGCACACTGCATGCAAGGGTACATACTTTGTAAGGGCAGTATTTACTTAAAGTAAAACATGTTTGATTTGGAATGCAGTATAATTCCAACCACTCCAAAGTCGCTGTAAAACAATTCAAAATGTTATCCTTTTACTTTGTTACAGCCATCAGTGGTTATTAAAAGATGGTCCCACCTGTCTGGCTGTGTAAAGCAATTCATTGTACAAATTTAAATGTCAATTGATTGAATCAAAGGATTGAATCATCATGGCCTGAACCGTGCCAACAAGAAGTGACACAGTTTATTCCTCTTGCTTTTGGAAACATTGTAACAAATGTCTCCACCTCTTTTAACCACTGTTGACATTTTAACTGCAATCATTACACCTGTGTGTTCGTGTTCTCATATCGTTTTTATTTGTGTTTGATTTTTCACGTGTTCGACATAAATTTGAAAAAGCACAATTCAAATGATTGTATATTCATTGATACATTTTTTTTGACATGAGTAGTTTTAATTATATATTATATAAGCTGCTTATAGCCAGTGAAGTTAAACAAGTGTAATATCAATTTTATATTGCTGTGAAGACACTTTTGACTCTTGGGTATTCAAACCAGCAGTAATATCTATCTAATAAACAACCCGATGACACAAGGAAAATAATAAAACTAGCTTTATCTCCGAAGTAACAGTGACCAGGTGAAACATCCCAGAATGGAACGGAAGCAGAGTTGGAATGTAACTCAGTACATTTACTACTTTAAGTACAAATTCAAGACACTTGTACTTTACTTTACTTGAGCATTGCCACTGTATGCCACTGTATACTTTGACCCCACTACATGATCTCACAGCTTTAGTGACTTTCTCACATCCTCCCTGTAGCACGACAAACATAATGATGATCTTAGAGAATATGATGCATTGCTGTAGATTTCACTACCCAACGGTATATAACGTATTCCAAATTTGCTCAACCTTTGCATATGCAGTAAATCACAACATATAAATTGATGCAGCAGTAATATTAATCCCAAAAACATCATGTATAATCGCAGAACACTGACAGGCAACCTTTTACCACACAGTTTTTTGATAATACTAACATACTTAAACTTAAGTAAGGTTTTGATTGCAGGATTTTGTCGTGACTTATTTTCATAGTGTTGTATTGCTACTCTTACTTGAAGGGTCTGAATACGTCTTCCACCACTGGACGTAAGCAAAGCAACCAAACAACCAGACAAACCAAATATAATGTGTATATTAGTTCTTACAATTTGTGTAATGGCACTGCTCAGAATGTGTTCACTTCATGGTTAAAAACACTGTACTGGAGAGACTGTTAGCATTGTTAGCATAGCCCCTGCTCTCAATGAGGGGCTCCCTGGGACATCAGCGCCCCGTCAGCCTGTGATAGATGCCGGATACAGGCGAGCTGACCTCCTCCCCTGAGTGAAACATGAGAGACGTATGCGTTTCAGACACCTATTAGATGGCGACTGATAAAGACGTTAGGCGACGTGGCAGCACACGGGGTAACAATGATGAATCAATTACTTTTTTCCCTTCCTCTCTTTTTTTTTTTCCTTTTCCCTCTTGCATCCCCCGTCCCCCCCGTCCCCCGTCCCTCCAGCCCTAATTAACACCTCAAGCCAGGACACGGGATTCAGCGGCAGTGACTCATCAGTTAAAAAGCACCACTGTATCTTTTATCTCGATCAGTATCGCCATCACTCAGCGGTTCTCTGCTTGCACAGGTTATCGCCAGGGAGCGACCCAAGCAAAGGAGGGGGGGGGCCACGCGCTGCCTCTCTCCAGAGTGATGTAAAAAAAAAAAGCCAGGACAAAAGTGTCTGTTGTCGTAAAAATCAAAAGGATATTTGAAACGTCACAAATTCCAGCCTACTGGTTAATTAATGCATTCATTTTGTGATAGAATTCAATTTTCAATTTCAATGTTTCTTTTTACTGTCAGCCAACCAGCAACTCGTGTTTTGAAGAGGTGTATTTAAAATAAACAAAGTGTAGAATTTGAAAAAAGTCAGACCTTGTTGCCCACTAGTGATAACATCTGTGACGAGAAGAATATTTGTATGCTCAAGTCCGTGAAACAAAACCACAGTGGTCAGGTTTTGAGTTCTCAGAGCTGCCAAAACGGAGGTGACACACAACATTGGAACAGAAACATCGTACCATTTTTGCTAGCCAATGATACACAGTATAAATACGTTAATCGTACAAAGCTAACAGCCTAAGTGGACAGCACCAGCAGTCTCACGGTCACCACAGCACGCATGTGTAGAAAACCTCTTCAACAACGTTACATTTCCCTAAAGTAAATATGAATTAAAAGCTTCAAATAAGATTTCAGGATTAGCATTATCTGCATAATGCATAGCAGGACTTCTCTTGCCCAAGTCTCTCTGGCAACAAAGTTTTACTTATTAATAGCTTTTGGGATGTCCAGATGATTTCACCTGTCCTGACCCGGGTAGTTGCACATCATAAGAATCTAAGGGTTTGGACATAGCTGCCTCACCGCTCATCAAACCCTTGGTGGAAGGTGTTACAACTCATTTTTCAGAACACTCTATCTTGTTTATCAGCAATATAAAATTAGAAAGCAATAGCTTCAAGCTCTGCGTGTCCGATGCCAGTTTTTCCGTCAAAACACGATAAGTGCTGACACTAAAAAGCTCCAGCATCTCTTTTGCTCTTTTGCTTACTCCCAAAAAATATCCAGCGCAATCGTCCTCTTTTTTTTTTGGGAGGAGGGGGGTGGGGGGGCTACGCTAGCCTCCTGTGATTATCACCTCAAATGAATGACAGACTGTAACACTGCTTTAGGCCCGGGAGGGAGCGGGACCAACTCTCCTACACCTACGCATCCAGTCTGGGAATAGCTTTCTAGGCAGCCCCGACGGAGCTCTTCTCTGGAGAGCTGACAAGAGCCTGGAGCGGAGGAGACTCTGCTCCTTGTCCGCCAAATACCGTCTGTCTGTTGTTCTAGCTTGCGTCCCAATTGAAGACTATTTACAGTAAGGGAGGATTATTTCCATAGGCTATGAAAGCAGAGAGAGAGAGAGAGGGAGAGAGAGAGAGAGAGAGAGGTGTGTGCAAAAGGGGAGGAGAGTCACCCTCTTCCACATTTCACTCCCCACTACTCGAGGCTGAAAATAATTCCTTTGCAGTGAAGACTTAATTCTCATTCTGTGTCCGTGTCCCTGATCCTGTATTGTCTATTCTGGTCATGTGGTCCGCCTGCCTCACTGCTGTCCACTGTCACAGCTGTGTGTGTGTGTGTGTGTGTGTGTGTGTGTGTGTGTGTGTGATGCAGAGACTGAGAAAGTAAGAAAAGGGTCAGCCAGTGTTTTAACCACTGCTACAGTACGAGCGCTGCCCAAACGAAAGATAAATCCTTGTCTGACATGCAAACAAAGGGCTCCAATATATTTCTAGTCTAACTAACAGCAAACAAACCATCCAGGTGCTTTGCCTCTTCTCCAACAATGCTGCCATTTTGTCTTTATGGCCTTTGGGATAACAATGTAATGAATATTTCTGATTTTCCAGTCTATTGAAAGCCAGACAGGTTGATGCAGGCTACATCTATGGACGTCTGTAGAAAATAGTCACTCACAATGTGGTTGAAAGATGATCTAGAACTAAGGGAATTGAGTGGTAAATAAGAAGCATCACAAGTGTACGCCCAATGTCTGTGTCCCCCCCCCCCCCCCCCCGTTTAGCTCCTCTGTTCCAAGTGTATCCCTCTCAAACGAGCATACTGTTGAACAGATGCCCACATATTGTTGCAAGGGAACACCCTAGTAGCAGCTTAGAGATGATTCAACCGTAGACACAGAGAGTCGGGTCAAAGCAGGAAAAAAGGAGTAAAATCAGGCTATTGGTTAGACACACGCCTGGGGCTCTCTGATTCCCATCCAATCCACATATCTTCATACTGTATCACAAGTGAACCGCATGTTAACATCTATTTTGTGTTTTTTTTGTTATCCAGTCATGATGTCAGCTCTGTCAGGATATTACGCTTGGCTGTCTCAGCGTCAACAGAGTGGAAAATGTGAAGGAATAATAACGTTGTGATGCTAATGGGAGCGCAGACAGACGAGGGGCTGTGAAGGCGTTAGCAAGGACTTCACCCATACGCATATGGTGGTTGTCAGGCAGTACATTTAGGCTACGGTCAATTCAAATGAGAAATATGTTTTTCAATTCAATTACAATGTTAAAGTAACAGAAAAAGCAGCAAAAATGTGCAAATAAGTGGAGTCATCCATACACGTAAAAAACAAGAAACTCTAATCTAATCTTTCATTCTACATATGTCTAGATCCTGTGGCTTAGTGAGTAAAACACTTGAACCCTGTCAAAATAACATCAATTTGATCTCCATTTCAGGGTCTGATTTATCGTCTGAAGGTGTATTTTTGTCATTCCTCAACTGGGCAAATGTAGACGTGACAGTACCAACCCTACAACTGAATTTGAGAGCAGAAGGTGTATCCCTTGTTCCTGTACTATGGTTCTTGTCAAAGCTAACGGCAGTTGGCTTGAGGAGCCTATAGACAGCTATTTGCTTCATCCGATACATGTTGTTGTCGCTCTTATTTTGACAACAGCGAGGACCTCCCTGGGTGCAACATGCGCAGAGATTCAGACTAGCATCACAATATAAATACAAATACTTGTACAACATATATGTCTCTGTATAAACACTGTGTCACAATAATGTTTCAAGCGAGCAGGATTAATTTAAACAATTGAACTTGGTGTTTAACCCAATTAACTGAATCCATTGTGAAACCACCTATGCAACAGACAAAGAACGGCCTTCTTGATAACTGGATCGTGTTCAACTTAACAGGTACGATTGCAAGTAAAGTCAGCGAATACTATTGAATTATCACAGAGCCCTTGTTCACACTGTCCCCCTATGTAGACACCCAGCTCACAGTTTGAGTCCAACACACGGAAAACAATCCCTCAAAAGCTTACCACCAGACAAAAATGGCCAATTGTGTTAGTTGGAATGCACAACTGAAAAATTCAAAAAATGTTTCAATTATGTAAAAACTCTAAACCATATTTTACTTTGGTGTACTTTGCAAAAAGAACAACACCCTGAGAATCCATGTTGCATAATTTGTCAGACCAACAGAGGCCTAACGTGCAATGCAGCGATGCTGCACTTAGCGTCTTTTTTATCGAATGGAGTAGCTCTGCCATCAGTGCTCACAACATAAGAAACCCACAGCTGAAAACCCTTGGCTTCCCTCGTAGACAGTAGATTGAGTCATTCAGAAACAGACAGCGAGAGGAGATTGCTCCATAACTTGGCAGCCGCCCACGCCATGCAGTGACAGATGACGGCGTCTCCTACTTTTGGTCAAGGTGCTTTGGCACGCTAGGTCGCCTTTGCTGACTTGACTCCTGTTTCTCTAGTGAGCCTCTTTAGCGCCTGAGCTGTTAAGGTGAGCTTGGGACAAACTCCAGAGATTAAATTATGTGGAAAAGCAGATTAAATAGTTATTATCCCATCTGCAGCCAGACAAGTACACACACGAGCAGGCACGCACACATGTTTCGCAAACCCAAGTGCACACACACACACACACACACACACTCGCTAACAGAAAAACAAATGCACACCACATGAGATTAAGGAATGGACCCCCACTCCTGCCAAAATAAAAGCTTCCACTCATTCTGCAGGGAGTCACAGAAATATTCCACTTAACAGAGGGGTTGAGCGAGTGATCTCAACGTGGTTGTTTTGGGAAGCCTGTCTGCCGACGATTCATGTCTTTCTGATAGACATGTAAGTTTAGAGAGCCGCCCACACATCGCTGAGCCGCTCTCAGTTGTTACAATCGAGGCTAAAGAAAATAGAATATATAGAGAGAGAGAGAGGGGACAGGGAGAGATTGATACAGAGAGAGAGAGAGAGAGAGAGAGAGGAGGTAAACATGTGCTGTCTGTTGCAGAGTGAAGCCTTTCCTGCCCTGGCTCCTCATTGGAAGCCCGGTGCAGAGTGTGTGTCCACGTCTCTTTGATGAAGTTAACCCACACACTCTCAGCAGCCAGCATCAATGGGCTATGGGATGTAAATCAAGTCACACATCCAGGAGCATCCAAGGCCCATGCATGGAGAGTTGCTGTATAATAATAGACACATGGCGTTATTACACATTGAAAACAACCGAGTGCCTTTTTGCAGACCTCCCTCTTTCTCTTGTCCAGCATCATTTCTCAGTGTGTCATCATGGATCGTATGTATACTGTAGCTGTATTTGGGGCTGGGGTGATATGCTAAACTGTGTTTTACCAGCCAGAGCTCAGTATTAGTGCAAGGAAGACAAAGAGCAGAGCAGAGTCATATGCATATGCACATACTGCACATGTTCAGGACAAACACACCGCACATGCATGTGCACACTCATGTGCGCTGACAAATGCATGAAAGCTCAGCTGGTGTGACGTCTGACGTGTGGTATGACCCAGGTTCTCATGTGGGTAGAGGGGTTTTTGAGAAAAATCAAGAAATGTCTCATTATGTTATGAATTCACACTATGCATCAAGTCACACTGGCAAACTAGCACCCCGACAGGAAAGTCATTTATGTCTGAAAACACAATTTACCTTTGGTATGTTTGCACGGTGCTTTGCCTTTCACAAACTTGAGGCCACAATTCCCCACCTCTTCTTTTTTACACGACCGCATCTCTGAATACACAAATACACATGCATCAAGCAATTGAGGCACACATGATCAGTCAAAGTGAGTGAGTGTGAGGCTGAGTGCCCAGACCCCGAGGCAGGCCCAGGGAGAGAGTCACAGGACAATTAAAACTCATGCTCAAACAGGAAGATACACCAACAGCTAGAAACTGGACAATGAGCACTCGTGCATCAAAATACACAAACACGTACAAACAGCTAGGTAGAAAGAAAAAAGAAAAAACACACACACACACACGTCACAATAGGCTGAGCACAGCGAGAGACACTTTCATCCACTCCTAACAAAAGGTCACATTTTCAGTGTGACATCTTTGACAAGTGACAGCATGTTCATCCCAATTATCCTATTTCAAGTTCCCTCCCTTTCCTCGCAAATAAAACCCACCTCTTATTCAAACATTCACAAAATAAAAAACACACACACACACTTGGTCACGTCAGCTTCAACTCCCCTGTACTGTGTGTCCAGGGTCCAAACAGAGATGTCCCCCGGGCTCTGTCACCTGCAGAGGCGTGGGGCTAAGTGATGGAGGGAGGGTGAGCCAAGGTCTCATCTCCTCTTTGGTGACTGAATGCAGAGGTGGACGGCTGACCTTTAACCCTCAAAAGAAGTGAGATTGAGCACTGCTCCAAACTCTATTAGCATTCTGCTCACACAGGCCCTACAGAACAGCAAACTAATGGCAGGAAGTCTGTGGACGCATAAGACTGAGGTGTGGCGACAAAGGTTCTGGATTGAAAGAGAGATATAACCTGAATATTTGGAGCTTTGCTTCCCCTTAGCAGCACAGCAGGGGACCTTTTGCTGTCAAAATGCATCATCTCACAAAAGAAAACACACGCACACACACACACGCACACATACACACACACACAACGGTTTTTGTAGCCATGAGTAATCCTGCCACGATTAGATTCTTAAAAGGTTAAGGGTCAGGTAAAACATGGCAGCTTAATGCCACCGTTCACCGTTTCCTCTCCGTTTTTTGCTCACTCCTTTGATGCTTTATTTCCCTGATAGTGCAAGTCCTCCTACTCCATATACACACACACACACACACACACACACACACACACACACACACACACACACACACACACACACACACACACACACATCAAAAAGACAAATAAGCCTGTCTGTTGAGTCTCTGCGCTTCTCAACATCGACATATGTATGCTGGAATTGTCAACACTGCACAGCAAGATCAAACCGGCAATCTGTCACTACACTAGAGGTACAGTCGGGGATTCAAGTGACTGATGACACATAGTGAAATTAACCTCCCTGATGTGGCGTGGGCATTGATGTAGTGTGAAGAAAAACAACTGACGGGTATATTCTCACCTTTAGTTGGTGAGTAACATACAGCAAACGGTCACCTCAACAAAAAACAATCTGACTGCATGTTTATGTCTGCTTAAAACATAAAATCCTCATCAGTTTGTGACACATTTCCACACATACTCAAAATACCTCATTAGTAAATCGTGGAGATGGAGCAAAAAAAGTGACTTGCAATGGATTTTCTTCCTCCTCTACATCCCTGGGTGTATCTAACTGATGCAGTATTTACCGTGGTAAGGTCAGTACCGCACTGATTTGTGAGTGATGCTGGATTTCAGCACCACGGACAGCGCTCTGCCTCTCTCTCCAGCGCGAGGAGAGGAGGAGAGGAGGAGGAGGGATGGAGAAGGAGACGACGGGTGGTTGTGGTGTTGTTGGTGGTGGGGGTTTCCCTGGCAGATTTCAGGAGAGGGTCTACACACAGTCATGCCTCCATCGCTGCACATCGCCTACCACCTCCTCCGCACCGGATTCCCATACGGAGGAATACCGTATATGTGTGAGATCACGGCTTTCATGAAATATTGATCGACCCAGCCTCACACAGGATGGACAGAGAGAGAGAGAGAGAGAGAGAGAGAGAGGTATTCCTCTGGACAGCCTTTATCATGCATCCACCCCACCACCACCCTGCGCCCCCCCCCCCCCCCCAAAATACTTTCCGATCATGTCAACAACCGCTGGATTCGCCTCGCATGATGTTTGCCGATCAGAAACATGACAAAGCAATAGGCTGCACACACAGACACACACAGGGCGATGAGGGCCGGCGGCGACGAGATCTAACACCATCCGCCGCCTCATAGCCCTACATCGCATCCAAGCGCATAACGTTTCCAATATTGGTAAGTGAGAGACGCGCCGTCATCGCGTTACATTCCGAGGACACGTCAGGAGGATTTACCCACCAAAACCGAGCCAGAGCCGTTATCATGTGTCATGTTAAAACTCCTCGGCTGGCACTGTCATTCACAAAAAGAAACCACATCCGACGTCTTACACGCATTTTCACACATTTTCTCTGATCATCCTCTGCTCTTAATAGGCCAAGGGATGCGCTCATCACCACATCCACCTTCAGCAACTGTCGTGAGCAACACTTCAAAAAAAAAAAAAAAAAAATCGCTGTGGTCAGCTGGGTGTCAATAATGCAATCTATAGCCCGAGCATCTTTAGCAGCGACACAACACACGGTCAGCTGTAATTTTCAGCACTGACAAGCGAAGAGGGACATGAATTATTCAATACACATAAACTGAGCTCTTGTTCTTCAGCAAGGAAAACGGCTCGGCAAGAAATCTAGCCTACATGAGCGGACACAAACCAGTGCAGAGCCCACATTTTTGCCGCTTCCACCGCATAAGCACTGGATGTAATGTAGAATGTACATTGATGCAAAGCCTACCGGTAAATGGAAAAGATACAGGCTTTAAATCAGCGTCGCCTTCAAGAGGCTGCAAAAGCCAGCGAGAGACCGAGAGCCGCCACCACGCAAAAAAATCAGCCGACATGTATGAAGCACCGCGCGGACAGCCGGCGGAAATGAATTCATGGAAATATGAAGAAAATGCGAAAGAGCCGATGGAAAAATCTGCGCTTTACCTGTCAAGACCCCGACCCGGATTTGGTGGTCGTGGTTCGTTAAAATCATCCCGTCTGACGCCATGTTCAGCAGCGCTGTCGCCCGCACCGAGAACTCACGGCAGGGCCCCAGAGCCGATCGCATCGAACTTAGCGGGGAGAGGGAGGGGAGGAGGAGGAAGAGGAGGACGAGGAGGAGGAGGAGGAAGAGGAGGACGAGATGGAGGAGGGCTGGGATACAGCAAAAAAAAAAAAAAAAAAAAACAGCCAGACGAGATGAGTAGAAAGTCGAGCAATCATCGGGACACCTACAGATAAGCGGGCAGGATGCGGGGGCCGTTTAAACCGCACACATCACTCAGCTGGCCGCCTGCCACGGTAGTAGTGTGGATCCCGGATTAAGTCTCATGGAGACCACTATTGATTTCCTGTGAAGGCTTTTAGGGGAGACTGACGAGCGGCACGTCTTCTGACGCCACTCAATTTTCCCATGTCATGTATTTGACGACATTCTGCAGCTGAAGTTTTAGATCTGTGCTGCTTAGAGGGCTAATTTGACCCCTGACCTGGTGCTAAACAATATCAGTTCTTCCATGATGCACCCCTGCTTTAGAGATTAAAGGGGCCCCTCTAAGAGCAAGCGGCAGCACCCCAGAGATGTGATGGCTACATCTCAATGCAGAGGCTTAACAGAAGATCCCAGTCTGACCTGTGAAAATGCAACTGCATCCCCGGGCAAAAAAGCACCGCTGCTATTTATAGACTGGTTGCACGCTTCCATGGTGTATAATTTCTCTTGTTTATTCTCATGGAAAGAAAATGCCCATCCTCCAGCTACTGTTGGTAATCTATCAATATGCATAATTCATTAACACATACATGAGCGCACACTTTATATAGTAGAAGCCAATTCCCTCTTCCATTGCGTTACAATTACAAGAGGTGTGAGTCGGACAAGGACATGATATAGACTTAACTGATGGTTTAACCAGAATTGTATTTTGACTAAGTTGCTTACAGTACATCCTATGTACATCATATACACATCAGGAGATGGACAATCATTCATCTTTTAAAAAAATTCTTCATCCAGAGGGATGCAAGCACTCATTTGGCCCATTCATTTTGGGAAATACGCGTACATGCTTTCTTGCTGATAATTAGATTATTAGATGATTATGCTAGTGCTGTAAAAATGAAGCTACAGTCAGGAGACAACTGGTTTGCTGGCCTTTTCCAAAGGGAAATCAAATCCATCTACCAGCACCTTTAAAGCTCACCAAGTGAAACGTTACAGCTTGTTTGTGGTTTTACGGGGGTTATCTGCTGGCCATGCTCAACCTCACAATCTCCTGGCTCTAGCTTCATATTTAACGTAACATGAGAGTCGCGTGGGTTTCTTTTGGTCTAACTCTTCACAGTAAAGCGTGTGGCCCACAAAACGTTAAACTTTTACTTTAATAGCAGGCTGAAGATCAGTGTGTTTGTGGTCTCTTTGGTTCAACATTTTAAGTCTGTTGCACTTTCATTGCTGGGAGTGGTTTTGTGTGGTCAGACCTGTAACCACAGCCAGCAGTGATGTCATGGGGTGCTAACGTACAATGCTACATCGCTGCAGCAAGGCGAGAACTTAAACCCCTGGAGGTCACACCAACGTTTTCAGCTGCTGTTTAGTTACTCTTGAAGAATCAACAACTGTTCTTACATGTTGACTCAGGCTTGCCATGTCTGTGAAAAGAAACAATTTGTTGGTGTAGAACAGGAGATCTTGTTCCCTGTAGCATGGCATCACAACAGCATCCACATCTGTCAGTAATGGAGAGGGCCCAATGCTAAACAGGCCCTTCTTGAGGGTTAGAATGAACAGAGGAGTTGTGTACGCATGTGTGAGCATGTGCACATGCATACAATGCAAACAAATGCTCACACACACAGACACACTCCACGGTCCAGAGCTGGCAAAGCTCTCTTGGAAGGCTGGAATTCCCTTGATGGAGCATGAGGGGGAGCTGAGGAGAGAAGATAGTAGAGCAGAGATGTATGGCGGAGGAAGGGAGGGAGGCACCAGGCTGAAAACATTGGGGACCCCATCTGCTGTGTGTTTGTTTAGTGTGAGTGTGTATGCTTGTGCAAAAGTGCCCATTATAATGACGGTGTAATTACCACACCGTCGATCGAGCTGCTCGCTGTTCATGGATAGGTGATGAGGAGGCAAGGGCCATCGCTCTCCCCTTTTTCCCTCACCATCCATCACAATAATAAGGGGAGCCCCAGCTGATGGAGGGAGCTGTAAACGTAAGCTTCCCCGTTTTCGTGCTGAGCCCAGGGAAGCCCCTCGTTTTCCCTGAAGGCTACACACGCAGAAGAGGTGGGGAGGCCAGAGGACAGCAGCTAGCTCTCGGGGTTTGTGTTATGCCACATTAGAGGTGCTTAAGCCCCGTCTTTAGGCTGCTGGGACATGTTGCAGAGGGTAGAATGTGCCCGAAAACTATAAGGAAACAAAGCCAGGCAGTGCTCACGCTCTACATCGATGCAAACACGCTTCACGGCGCATACCTTTTTCAACAACAGAGATTAAAGGAGGTATTTTTGGATGCTGTTTTATTACTTCAGTCTCATGACTTTCCCCTAAAGCCTCTGGGCTTGTGAAGAGGCTGGAAAAAGGTGCACATCCATCCGTTGCCATAAAGCATAGAGGACATGGTCGCCAAAGAGCCATAAAGCTTTACTCCCACCGCAATGAGCCCAAGCCTGCCCCCAAAAGAAACACCAGACTAATGTTGTTAAATGCATGATAAAGCATGCAGCTGCAAGTTTAACAGAGCTCTACTAAGTTAAACATCTCTTTATGGCTCCAACTTTGTACCTCATCATTTTATACGGGTCAAATATTTCGTTGAGTATCAAATTGCACTTGACGTGTGTTTGATTAGCCAACAGTAGATCAGTTTGTTTGAGGGAGTGCATGAGTTTCTGCGATGGCAATGATTGGAGCAAACAATTAGACTTGTCACTCCTTAAACCAATCATATGTTGTCTTGGAGAGGAGCCCTGCTCACGATAGCAGGCTGCTCTTTAATTAAAATAAGAAGAAGAAAAAAGAAGAAAAAACTAGAAAGGGGAACTTACCCTGGGGCTTATTCGGCATTATCCAATGATGCCTTCTCCAGAATACCTGACTAAATCTGGCCTTAGCTGAAGAGGAGAAGTCAGCGTGGAAGAAAAAAAAAACAATTATCCATCTGCGAATGAGCAACAGACACTAAATTCAGGACTGCTGGGGACAAAGCCCCTTGTTTAGAGACAGTAATTAGGCAACAACATGGCGAGGAGGTTGGGAAAAGTTGGAGGCAGGGTGGAGTACACCTCTGGTCATCCAAGGAGAGAGAAAAATGGAGGGATAGAGATGAGGAAAGAGTAGACAAGAAGGGAAAGAATGAGAGAGCAGACATGAGAGGGAAGGGAGCGTGTGTGTGTGTGTGTGTGTGTGTGTTAGGCAGCATTCTGATGAGTGCAGGATCTCTGCCGACTCCCACCACCATTACAGCAGCACAGAACATCGCCCCGGGGCTTTGGAATCAAACCCATTACATCTGATACTGGATTTCTCTCTGCTCAGAATTAATGCAATGTGGACTCGCCTTCTCTAAAGCTGGCCAGTGTCGCATAGCATCGCTGCGCAAAGAGATGCACCACAAGGAAAGAGAGGACAGGGGAGGAGGAGAGTGAGGGCCTGAGAGTCTGAGAGGGATACTGGAGAGGCAGGCTCGCTGCAGCCGGAGGGGTCATTTTACATTTACATTTTTTGTTTATTATATTGAAACAAGGGCTTGCTGTCTCTAATAACTCACAGGATATACGGGACTACATAAAGGGGACTACGTATATGTTTGTACAGGGGCCTTGTAGTCCATTTGCATAATTAACAGACTGGCATTTGAAAAAGCAGAATGTCAGCACAAACAACCTTGGACACCAAACTACCCCGGGTCATTTTTTTCAGCCGTGTAATTGGCTCCTAATGCAGAGGAGTTAAACATAGAGATTTCCTGCCCTTAATGTAAAAAAATATATAAAAATGTCGGTGATTCTCAGTCAGCTTGGACTTTTGGAAGTTTAGGAAAGGACCATCGCTAAATGATGGATCTCCATTTCCTTTTCAAATTCTGCAACACGTATACATCTGCAACACGACACTTCCTTCAAATTTACGTGAGACCACTTAATGGATTTAAATGAGGATTGAAAAGAAGGGTTTTGCGCAGCAAGCCTGGCCTTCATTTTGTCTGAGCTGCCCTGTAGTGGAGTGAAGGTAACACGTCTATCCATCTCTGCCTCTCTGCCTATTCCTAGTGACATTTCTGATGAAATGTTTGTGTAAGCAACCGTACTCTATGTGTCTACATAGCTAGCTTTGCACATCATGTCTACGCCACGTCCCGAACACATCTCACTTGACAGCTACATGCAATCTCAAGTAAATTGGCAGTATATGAAGCTAAATAGAATTAAACTTCATGAAAGGCAGCACCACAGCTGATACACAGTGAGGGTTTGGTTTGTGCAACAGCAGAAGCTTTTTGGGCAATAAGAACATTTTTAGAGAGTTTCTTTATTAAGCCATGCAGGGAAATTGTTATAAATTAAAGTAAAAAAAATAAATAAATGTCTTTCATTTAACTTTTATGGACCAATTATTAAAATGATATCCTTATTTAGGACTATACACAACATTTTTGATGAATTTAGCTTTATATACAGACTATGCAAGTCCAATCAAAGTTGAAACTTTATTCATCAACTGGGGTTTAACCAACAATTTGCATTGCCAATTTATCAGATCTATACTGATATTTGTTATTACAGAGTGGATTCCGACCAGTTATGATGCCAATATATGGATAAAGATTCCACCATAACCAAAACTACATAACAACTGCTGTAAAATGTAATTTTATCTGCACATATGAGCACAGATTCTACAACAAATGCTCCACTATAAGCAAGTGGTTGGGGCCCTGTGTTAATTAGCTACTAACACAAGTAAAATGTTATTTGTTTGTGTTTCTTGAATCTCTTATTGTCTATTCAAAATGTTTTCCCAACCAGTCGCTATAGGAAGAAATGTTGGCACCGTATGTTTCTGGGTTGGGTTTTCCTACTTGACAGTTGGGCATGAAAATGAAAATGGTCCAATAAATTATATTGTGATCTGCACAAAATAGCAACCAGTGGCTAATTTATAAAAAGCTACTAGCTGTACAGAGTTCAGCAACAGTAATCTTTAAAAAAAAAAAATCTGTTTCTCTTGACTTGTTCCATCGGCACAGGTGTAGATGACTTGCTATAAAAAAGCAGCATTATATTTTTAAAATCAGAAATTTAATCTGAGGTCTGGTTCTATTTGGAACCGATAATCCATTTTCAAATAGAGTTAAAGAGACGTTTAAGGTCATTTAAGGTCTAGTCCCTAAAGAAGCAGCTCCTCCAGGAGTGTGGTGGTGCACTGCTGATATACGTTTGTGCCTTCAGATGCACTGAAATGTTCCAGACACTTGTGGCTGTCTCTTGTCATCAAATCTGACATGCAAGTCGGGAAGCGTGAACTGAATAAAAACAGAAAAATAGAGAGGGGAAAAAAAACACCCTCTGGCACCTGTCCTTCCAAGGTGCTCCCAGGAAAGAACTGAATTCCGGGATTTGCTGGACGCTACGTAGCCTTTGGGATGTAATCTCACGCCCACACACCTATTAACCTCTACCAGCAGAGAAGTTGGAATGACTTTCAAGCTCCAGTGGGTCCAGTGCAGGATAATGACTGTGGTGAGTTCAGGTAATGTGGTTAGCGCGCTGTTGGGGCTAAGCTGTCAGCTCCGTGGCAGAGTTAGAGGTTGGGGGTTGGTAAGAAACTCGGAGGAGGGAGACAGAGAGGGAGAGAGGGAGAGAGGGAAAGAGAGACTGAGTAAGAGAGAGAAAGAGTGAGAGAGAGAGCGAGAGAGAGAGAGAAGCTGGACCTGACAAGGCCTGGGAGCAGAGTCAGTGGCCCGGGATCAGTGGCATAGCCTGACTGGA
Source organism: Pholis gunnellus (assembly GCF_910591455.1). Lineage (NCBI taxonomy): Eukaryota > Metazoa > Chordata > Actinopteri > Perciformes > Pholidae > Pholis > Pholis gunnellus. The sequence continues at coordinate 10,046,699 of NC_136546.1, forward strand.
TTGGACATCTTCCTGCAGAGAGCTCTCTCCTCATGCTTCAACATCACACACAGAAACACAACACACACTCTCCTGTATGTACACATGCATGTGCACAAGTACGTCATATACATACTCAAGTGTGCATGAGCCCAAACAGAAACAAGCTGATTTCTGCAGCTCAGATGCTCCCGACAGCACTTCCCTCCTTTCCCTTACAGTACTCTCTTCTCTCTTAATCCATCTTGTCTCTCCTCTTTACTCCTATTGTCACCCTGGCCTTCATTCTCCTCTTCCTCATCCTCATCCTCTCTCCATCTCCCCCAAAGTGAAGGTGCTGCAGTTGGGGGGGGGGGGGGGGGGGGGGGGGGGGGGGGGGTGAGCACTACGTGTCTTATTACTCATCCAGGCCTTTGGTGGACCTCAGAACCGCATTGATGCCTGCTGGCAGTAACGTGGAGCTGTGAACCCACACTCTCCTTGTTCTGCCCGTTAGCTTGTCAATCAGCCAGCCGGCCAGCCAGTCTGTCAGTCACTGAATCAACCATGCAGTTCCCCCTCTCTCCCTGGCCTCGGTACTCCCTATAACCACATCACCTGGGGAGGCCTAAGGGTATGCTCTTCACCCAGCTCCTCTCTTCCTGTCCGTCTCGCATGCAGAGCGTCAGCTATCACCCCCCCCCCCCCCCCCCCCCCCGCATGGTCTCCCATTTCACCGCAAGAGCCCTTACTCACACCCGGGCCAGTCGGAAAAATGAGCCAGCCATGCAAAAGAGATAAGATGCAGAGAGGGAAGGAACGCAACCAATAAATACACATCATTCAAAGTAAGGCGATAAAGAGGGAAAGCTAGAAGTAGAAGAGGATGTGGGGGCAATATGAGAGCTGAGAGGAAAGGCAGAATATCTTTGGTGTATATTTGGCCAGACAGGAAAGGCATTTTACACATTTTCCTAACTATACATAGTTTAAAAGATTGTGCCTTTATGCTCTGTTGGAGACCTAATCTGTTACATTTAAGTCATCAAAAAACTTCTTCTTGAGATCAATTAAGTCTTTCAATGCTAACATGTTCTCTTTGTATCTGGGTAGAATGCTGAGATATTGACCATCAAAGATTTGACATAACAGCTGGCAAACGGCATCTTTTAAAAATATTGAATCCTAAAAGAGTCAGCTTTCACAAACAGCAACATGCTAAATAAATGTTACCCAGAATATGAATGAATACACGTGCTTATACCAATAGCGGATAACAATTTCGATTTTTTTTAAAAGTCAAAATCTAATCATTTCAAGCTGGTGATTTAAAGATCTGACAAGAAAGAGAAGAGGCAAGAATAATTAACAGCTTCGCTCATCCCTTGCTTTCTAAACCCTGAACCCTTCTCTGTCTGGTTCATTTGCGTTGGTGTGTCGTCACAGGGCCAGGGGATTTAAGCTAAGCCATATCAGCAGCTGAAAAGGACTTTTTCTGAGAAAATACACTGGCCTGGATGTGGCAAATATATTGCTGTAATGCGTTTGCGTTTGCAGGGGCCAGAGATCAACAATGGAGCCAGCTGAGACAGAAGCAGAGAGCTTTGCCTCTGGTAGAGTGCTCCTCAAGGACCCATGATGCACATGTCGTAGTTTAGCACAGACATGTTATTTTCTCAACAAGTACATGCTCCATTCAACCTTGAGCTGCATCGAAGGCAAGAGCAATGTCGGCTGCTAAGATCTAAAGTGTGCCTATTATAAGCAGCGGTTTTGAACCTGAATCTGCAAAGTGCAAGTCCACTCAGTCATGAAGACAGACCCCAGGGACGGGTCAGAGCATTCCCCCCGATCCGGTCTCCTCACGCAAATACATCAAACACTGTAACAAACACACAGTCACACGCTAAAAGGGAAACACACACAGTCAAACAAACACACATGGACAAACATGCGTGAGTGCACACAGTGACACGTTTTGAATGGAAAGAATGATGCGAGACGACAATATGCACCAGAGCAATGTTATCCTATATTGTTTGTATTGTCTATATCATTGATTCGCAACATGGGCGTTGGGACGGCTGAAATCTCCGGGTCTGAAAAGTGAAGCCAACGAGGAAGTGCCTTAAACTTACGTTCTTTCTAAAAGTCAGCGAGGGGCGACTCCTGTGGTTGCAAAAATAAGTCTTAAGTCAATGAAAAAATGAACCTACTTCTCACTTGATTTATTGTCTCGGTAAACATTGTAAACTACGGTTTCAAGTCTTCTTCAATCCAGCATGATGTTCATTCAGTAAATAATGGTCCCATTTAGAGTAAAAAAGCAGGGTATGCTTTAGGGCGGGGCTACCTTGTGATTGACATTGTGGTAACTACAACGGCCTCGTCCTGTCTAGGAGTACTTTGTGTTTTGGTGTTCGAACGTTGTGTGTTTTCAGTTCATGAAAGTTAATTGTAACATTTTGGTCTCCCAAAAATGTCTCATTCAGCATTTGGTTGTACTTAGCTCCACCCTCTCATGTCACTTCTGGTTGCAAGAAAACAAGATGGTGATGCCGAAACCCAAGCCTTCAAAACTGTAGTCCACTGACAAGTGGGTGACGTCATGGGGACTAAGTCCATTTTAGTCTATGGTTGGGACCTTCAAAGGGGTCACTAGCAATCTGCTTCTGAAGTTTGAAAAATGTTACATATCGAAGTTGATTTAAAGGTCTTGGGGAGCATACTGCATATGTGAAAAAAAGTTCTCCAAAGGGATCTGCATAAAATCTGATAAATTGCCTCAAGTGATGTCACTAGAGTAAGCGTCACTTGGGACTGGAGACAATATGTTTTTTTAAGCAGAGCTCTGCAGCCCGCTCATCATCTCTGTTTTAGGCTAGCCTCGAGCAGGCTACATACACTGCCACTAGCATAACACACCCGAATCTCAGACTGAACTGTTGGCAATTGAGTTGCATTGTTGGTAATGTAGGCACCGAGTTAAGTCAGAGTAATGCGTGCAATGAAATAATGACAATTTCAGGACAGCTTTACCTCTTCAGTTGCATGAAAGTGATTGAAGTTAAACAATCTGAGACGACTCACAGACAACAGCAACCTGTGATGAAAGGTCTTCAAATATGAAGGTAGTATTGCGTGCATACTTCTACCTAAAACTGTCCCTCTGTCCTATGCACTAAAGTACACTTTGCTAAGGTCAAAACAGAAACAGACCTAATTGTGCATTCAGTAGAAGTCACACAATCGCCACAGTGCAATTACGTGATCGTCCTTTCACACACAACAGTCTAAACTCTGACCTCTGCATGACACTGCGTTATTGGATAATGACAACAGCGACGTGTATGACAATAATGTTGCTGCCACGCTGTGACAAATGCAGGGGATCGTGACAAAGATGTTAAGGAGGGAGGCTCATTTAGAGCACGGTACATGTTGGAGATGTAGGGGCCCAGCATGCAACGCCGCCTTAAGCAGAGCCTGACCTTCCAAGGACAAACAGACTCCTTAACTTACACCAGTCAGGCAGGGACACCAGTTATTAAAGGGGGGCCGGCGGCGACACAGCGAGTCACCCCCCTGGCTAGAACGCCTAATACCCTGCAGTGCAAGCTTTTTATCTGGCAGACCTTAGAGGCCCACCTGAGAGCAGAGCCAGCTGGGGAGCAGAGTGTTAAGCTGTTGGCTGTCGCCGTGTCATGTCTGTGTGTTAACAGGAGGCCCAGGCTCTACTGCTGCTACTACTGCTGCTGCTGTATCTGAGGGCTTCTGCGAGATGCGTGTTGCAGTTTGATGAGTGTTTCTTGCTGCAGTGCGAGAGAGAGAGAGAGAGAGAGAGAGAGAGAGAGAGAGAGAGAGAATCCCTCCCCATCAGAGCCCCATTTACTGCTGTTACCATCACGGTTGCATACACATATGCACATAATCACATGCAGGCACATGCACGCACACACACACACACACACACACACACACACACACACACACACCCTAAAATGCAGACATGCATGCAAGAGCGCACTTGCACGGGAATACAGTGCACACACAGTCACGCACACAGTGAGAAAGGAAGTGCTTCAGTGACCCAGCACTGTGAGATAAGGCTGCTCTGCAATTCAGAAATATGCAACCTGCATGTTAACAACCCCTGGAGCGCAGCCTCTCCGGGGTGCTCTGCCTCCTCTCTCAGCTTCCCCACCTCCCCGCTCTCAATGTACCCATCCTCTCCCTCGCTCCATAGACCTCCTCTCCACCCATCCCTCCATCCCGGAACTCCACCTTGCTTCACCTGACCACAAACTCAGAGAGAAGACAGAGAGGAGAGGAAAATGGAGGATGGATGTTTTCAGAGAGGGAGAGGGGAAAGAGAAATGTGTGTGTGTGTGTATGTGTGTGTGTGTGTGTGTGTGTGTGTGTGTGTGTGTGTGTGTGTGTGTGTGTGTGTGTGTGTGTGTGTGTGTGTGTGTGTGTGTGTGTGTGTGTGTGTGACTGCATAGAGGAGCCAAGTGAATTTCTGCTGTGTTTCTCTGTTGGTCTGCAAGCATGTGCAAAGTCCCAGTGAGCAGCTAAGTGCAGAGCGGGGGCAAGAGGGCTCTGGGAGGCGAAACACAACATATGGAGGACTAATGAGGATCTATTTGGAGGGCTTCTCGCAGGAAGGTTAGACAAGGCCAAATATGAGGGGATGTGGAGTTAAGAGAAAACAGAGGGATCAAAGTGTCCAGAAAGGGAACATGTTAGCCATAGCGAGTGCTGCTGAGAGAGGAATAATAGGGAGGTGGAAGGAGAAAAGAAGCACAAACAGAGAACAAGAGGAAAAGAGAGAAAGAAAGCTGAGATCCATTCCCAGTAGCAGAGGAAGATTGGCAGGTTTCCACACTGGAGATGCTATTGAGAGTGACACGTCCACACGACACAGCCGTAACACATTGAATTTGATACTAATATCAGTCTTTTTAGAGGGAGGTTGATGAAATTTGCATTTAGATTGAAATGACTTGGGGACGGCCAGGGGACCACAGAGGGCCGCAGAAAGGAAGAGAGAGGCAAGGGGAGAGGGGCGGGGTGTGTCTTTGCTTCAATCACAGCTATGGGATGCTCCAGCTTTGCCTGCCCTCTTTAAAACAAAACACACACACACACACACACACACACCTGCCCACTCGACAGCACATCTCCATCTCACACTCTCTACATACCAACACGCCCGTGCTGAGTAATACACACCTAACATGACTATTCTCTGCAGATTTGAGGCTGTTCTACTGTAGAGTTCCCACTTGACTGGGTCAAGGATGCAGGGGAGCTCTGCACAGCATCTCCCCTCCCTCCGTTCTCCAACTACACATGCCTGACATTTGCATCGTCCGGAGACAGAGTAGCTATGAGGAGGAGGAAGGTAGCGTGCTCAATTTGTGTCTTAATCACATTAAAACGGCCCTGTGCAATTTTCTCAACAATTTAACGAGGGCTGTGCCAACTGAGACGGATAACGCACTGTGTCCTAATATTGAGCCCGGGCTGCCTAATGGAAGAGAAGGCAAACACTTTATTTCTCCTCATGTAATATTGGCACTGTATTGTTTAGATAATATTATCATATCATTCAATAATATTCTTCTTGGGGCTTTGAAAATAAATTGTTTATCTGGCATGATCATTGAATCTGTAAACAGTTACCTTATTAGAATGAGTTTATCAAACACAATACCCTTAAGTCAGTATGGAAACTTTACATTTTCAGAGCTACCAACATAACAAATCCTGATGATTTATTTGCTTTAAAGCTTTTGCATTTGTAAAACTGTGATGCAACACTTTCGTGCATCAGAGTTTAGCAACATCTGAATCTGACGACAGATGTGGTGCTGTTGGTATGTCAAACTTGATTTGAGTTTTTGGGGCTTAACTCTTCATAAATAATACCATAGATATGTCTTTTTTTCCTCACTTTACACTGTATTGTTGTTTATTTAGTGATGCCTATTCAAGGTTCTGGAAAAAGATTTTAAATCGAGTGTTGCAGTTACAGTATAGAACATTGCTCCTCCGTTATCACTGGAGGTATATTGTTTGTTATGTAATCATAGAAGTTACTTTCATTTGGTTATTCTGTGAATACCCATCACTTGAGCATGAATATATAATAAGTAATAGTAATACATACGTATATAGTAATTCAATAATATTTGTATTCCTTCAAACAATATTTTTACATTTGTATAGCTTTCTACCCATCCCCTCAACGCTGTTTTTTAAAATCTTATATCTGTAAATATGTTGACCAACTGCTGAAAACATCAAAAAGCCAGTTATTGGTCACCAGTCTCACCAGCCTTGCAGCACAAGCATCAGGTTGACAAGGGGCTCTTCCAGAGGACAAGAGCACCACCTTGTGTTAACATTTCATAAAGGCATGAGACTCAACCTTGACTTGCATTTTGGTCACACAAAGTCAGTGCACCCATTACAGGTGGCCGATGACAACTGACCGGACAAGCCTCCTCACTGTAACAATTACGTGGCAATGAATAGTCTCTCGTATCTCGTTACGTCTCTATCAACCCTCTAACCACAAAAGCTGCATCCAGAGAAAGAGAAGCGAAGCTCTTGGGGACAAAATGTCCTTCTTGGAACACCATTTACTCTGTCGATGAATACACTGAAGTCAGACAATCTGCCTGTGGAATTTAAATATTACAGCAGAGGAGCCTCATCAAAAGTGCATGTAGATTTTAAGACTAAATACTACCTCACTTATCAAAATTAATATTCTGCAGTGTAATTGAGGAAATCAATGTAAAGCCAAGAACTATGGGACTATTCTGCAGTGCTAAATAAATCAATAGGATGAAGTCAATAGGATTGTAAAGTGAGCATGATAAACAATAAACTACACTACATGCAATCTGTTTATACATTAGGAACCTTTGCTCATACTTCCAAAACCACAAGTGCTTCTCACTGTGGCTCAATGAAGGATCAATACAGCATGTTTATTAAGTGGCATCCCGTCGAAATAGCTGTGGTAGTGGGTGTTTTCCAACCGCTGGACCATAACAGTATATTCATGTCTGCTGATCAGATTGTGCTATATGCAGTAAGTGGGAGATAGGATTGCATTGATTGTTAATAGCAATTTACAATGCCACATCCCCTGTGAGGATTTATAATCATCCGTGTAAAACAATTGAGTCCTCTGTCAATATAATCCTGCTGATATTATTAAAAAACGCCTGCGATGACATGTTCGCCTCAGAGCCAATAACTTTAATTTACCTAGTGGGAGGGAGAGAGTGTGGACGTACGTGTGTGTGTGTGTGTGTGTGTGTGTGTGTGTGTGTGTGTGTGTGTGTGTGGGGGTGTGTGAGAGAGAAAATTAGTGCTCGACGAGATGATGGGGGAGTGCAAAAGACATGTTAGTGATAAAGAGGCCCCGGGGGGGGGGGATAGCTCTGAACTACTACACACACACACACACACACACTTCTATCTTTGTGAAGACACTCATTGACATCATGCATTCCCGAGCCCCTTACCCAAACCTGAACCATCACAACTGAATGCCCAACCCTAACCCTGAACCTTGTGATGAGTAGGCAGGGGTCTAAGAGAGAGAGAGAGAGAGAGAGAGAGAGAGAGAGAGAGAGAGAGAGAGAGAGAGAGAGAGAGAGAGCAGGCAAACAGGCAAAGTAAGATTAAGAGAAAGCAGTTCAATCCTGATACAATCCTCCATATTTAAACAGTGATTACCCAGCCCCTGTTCTAAAAAGAGAGAGAGTGAGCAAGACGTATTATAACAAGAGTAGGACACCACTCCGAGGACTTCCTCGGTTGTGTAATTCATGAAAGGCAAAAAATGGGTGAAAGTAGGACGTGATTTAATGTCTTAGGGGAGATTTTAAGCCACTCTTAAAGGCTTAGCCATCCCCATCGCACCTTAATAATGGGCTGCCATTTGTCAAAAAGTCATAGGCTAATGGCCAAATCACCATGTGAATGCAGCCGATGTGGAGTGCGCCTTTAGCTGTGTAAAACATTTTTTTTTTTATCATCACCCCAGTATGAGGATCACTGCATGGGTTAATGGGGATACAGGCGGTTTAAGATTAAAGTACCACTAGTAACCAGCGGGTGTCAGTGTAGCCCTCAACCCCGACAGCAGCCGCCTGAAACGGGGATTGAACCTTGAGTGGAGTACAGAGGGGAGCGGCCTGCAGTGGACTGGCCAGCCAGAGCCGCAGTGCATCAAACACAAGGTGGGTAAATTGCTATTAATAAGCAAGAGCAGGCTCAGCTGGGCAGTGTGACATGGCCTAGTCCGGGATTTATGGGCCTTCTGGTCCGCAAGCCTCTTATAACTCATTCAGTGCAAGTCATTTTTAACCATCAGCGAGTTCGGGATATAAATTTGTCTCATCCGTTGTGGCAAGTGAGACTGTCAGTGTGTGTAAGTGTGTGTGTGTGTGTGTGTGTGTGTGTGTGTGTGTGTGTGTGTGTGTGTGAGAGAGACAAAAGTCCTATTTGACAGTAAAAGTCATAAAACATTTCGGGGGGGAGGAAATGGGAGGAAATGTTGGCATCACAGAAGATACACAGTGTGAGCAAAGCAGCAAGGGGAGCACAGCGGTGACACTGTAAGTTCATCATGCTGTTACGAGTTGCATCATTCCGTTGTACCCCCAGTTCTTCCAGCAGGTTACACTGCACACACACACACATTTAACAACTGGACTTTGTCCTTTGTTGCCAGTGGCTACTCACAGAGAGAAGTTCCGTGTTAACCTGATTTGCAGAGTAATCTGGTTAATGGTTACACTTGATGCTCGTAAAAGTCACAGCTTGGTTAGAATATACAGCTTGTACAGGAACTGCTGGATTACAGTTAGTTTTTTCGGTTAGTCTTTTTGTCTGCACGTACTGAAACTCTGGGATAAATGTATTGGGGCTGCAACTGACAATTATATTCATTATTGATTCATCTGTTGATTATTTTCTCATTCAATTGGTTTATAAGATGTCTGAAAATAGTGAAAAAATACCCCTGCCAGTCCATTAGTTGACTAATCGTTCATTTCGTTGTCAGTCGACTGTGACTTCTTGAGCCGATTAGTCACATTTCGTGCTTTTTCATGCAGAATGATTAATTTCCAAGAAACTTGTGATGACATGATTTTTTAATTCTTAATCGGCCAATCGATTATTTGACAAAATATGTTTTTGTTGGCCGAGGACAGACCTGAACATTTCCAAACACAAGTTCCCAGAATCTACGGTGACATCTTTGAATGTTCTGTTGAATCCAGCCAACAGTCCAAAACCCAAATCAATTATCTATCATATGAGGCAAAGACAAAAACAAAAGAAACATCATATTTACACCAATATTTAGATATTTTTTTGGAAATACTCATTTACTTTCTTGCTCGAGTTAGAGTCGGATAGAAGATTGATAAAACGCTCATAATTGTACGACAAATATAAGGCTAGAGGCAGCTGCCGATTGGCTTAGCTTATTTAACCACAAGTGTTTCCTTTGCTGTTATTCTTAAACAAATGACATATAACACGTTAATGAATGGGTGCTTCTCGACTGATTTTATTTTACTTTTGGACAGAGCCAGCCTAGCCGTTAACAATCTTTACCCGAAGCTAATCTTACCAGTTGCTGTCTGTAGCTTCATATTCAGCAGGCAGATATGAGTCATATTGATCTTCCCATCTTACTCTCAGCGAGCACATTTCCCAAAATGTCAAAGTATTTCTTTAAGAAGCAGGAACTTAATGGCACGTTTGCTTGAAAAAATATCTCATTTATCAAAACTGTTGCAGATACATTTTCTATTTGGTTTCAGCATAAAAGTACATAAAGTGCTAACACAGACAATCCTAACCATGAGACAAACGCTGTGAAAAAACCCTCCAAATACAGACAGTAACTTTAACCACCTCAACAGAAATACACACAATGGTTATTGGATGTTCATGTGAATTACAAATGCCCGGCAACATGGCCAACAGCTGGTTCTCTGCGCACGTAGACCAGTAACAAGGAAATGCCACCGTCCAACACAGATTCACACATCCATGCATTCGCCATGGCAACAAGTTTATTTCCATCCTGTGGATCAACATATGGGTGTGTATTGTTTTGGCTCATGCATGAGTCCGTCTTGTTTGTGTGTACTGTACAGTGTGTGCAGGTATGTAAGCTTGACCTTTCCATCTTTGTCCACACGTCCTTAGCTTTGCTAACGACGTAGCTGTTCACGAAGCTGGAGGAGCAGAGGGAGAGCAGCCCTCACAGGAAGTGAGATGAGCACCTCTTTTGAATACTAGTGTGTGAAAAGCACAGTTTCCACCTCAAAATGAGCAGCCATTGAGGGAGCAAACACTAGGCAGATAGAATATGACACAAAAAAAACCCAGAAAGAGAGAAGACAAAGAGATCAAAGATCGTTTACGTAAAAGGGTTGACAAAGGGAGTTGAAGAAATGGAAGATGAGCACAAATATGATCTGGAGGTTGAGAGACAGAGGGAGGAAGGGAAGGAGAGAGCAATTAGCGAGAGATAAAAAGCGTGGCAGGGAGGGTAAGACAACCTCCTATTACTCCAATTAATCCAATTTGAAAAAAAAGAACATAGCGCACCAGAAAGGCTGATCCATTTCCCTGACAACAGCAAGTGTTTGAGGGTCATGAGTGGGCAGCCAGAGCAGGCCTCCTGCCAGGCTGAGCAGAAAACAGCATGCTGGCATTTCATCCGGGCGGAGGGGAGCGCATGCCCTGTCAGCGGGCACATTAACACTAATTCAACATGACTTGTTGATATATTTCCATGGCGTTAATGATGTTAATGGTGGTATTTTAATGCCCCGTGTGCATGGAAATCAGGGGGAATATTAATGCCGCCGGCCGCTGCTCGTGCAAGGGGTGGAGCACATTAATATGTATCGGCTATAAGTGTGTGAGGTGACTAATACCACTCCATTTTAAGATTTACTTGTCTGGCGCCAAATTAAAACACGCCTTTTCAGTGAAAAAGTCATCACTTATTTCGCTGTTGCTTTGGTAAGCAGACTTTGACCGCTGATAAAGTGTCGGTTACAAGCCGTAGATGTGAATGTGTGATGCCAGCAGTGTGAACAGACTCTATTTTGAGAGTTTGAATCTTTGATGAACATGAAAGCGTTTGCTGTGGCACCCTGCCAGTCTCCTTACTGACCCAATGAACGTGTCGCCTTAGCCACAAGTAGGTGGAGCAATGTCCACCACCGACACAAGCTCTGAGCCACTAATGAACTCTGAAGCTCTGTCACGTCTGTGATCTGCCTCGTGGTCCTGCTCTTTGAAAGCGTGTGCCATCATTGGATGGGGAGTGAACAAGAATCATATAGCTAATATCACCAGCTGAAAATTGTAATTACTTGCTGGCAAAAATGTGGCCATTTTCACTCAATCTTTAGGGTGTCTTTGCCTCAGACACAAGCTGAAAAGCAATTTATTTCAGTTTTCAAGCTGCAACTTCATTAGTCTTATCTGCTGCAATTGTTTCAAGATGTGTACGATTGTGTGCGCATCCAACCGCTTGCAATCAAAATAACATTTTCTCCACCAAACATGCTCGGAGTAATCCCACAAATAATCAGCTCCATTTGTGGTCAGATTACTCTAATATTTCTTCCAGTGGCAGTAATGGATTAGACCTGCAGTCGATAGTAAAGTGGGACAGATTGCTGCCCTCCATGTGATCTACAGAGTCTTCATCCAGCCCGTTTGACAGCTGTATTGTTTGAAAAATGGCAAGAACGGAGGCTGCTGTGAAAACCCACCCTGTAGGGGCTCTTTAAGCTGTTCACTGCCTTCACGGCTGCACCAGTCTCCGCTTTAAAACAAAAACGTATTAGTGTGGATGTAGCCTCAGTGATGGGAGTGTGGCTCTCACTCTTCCCCCAAACATCAACTATTTAGTGTTGCTGCCATTTAGGGCCATGTTGTTGTTTTGGCACCCAATTATCAAGTCTCCCCTAATAATCGTAGTGTTTGCAACACCAACTATATCTCACGCCATGATAACAACATTTTAGATTGTAGATGCAGTGTATTAGCATGTGTCTACATCGACAAATGTGCTTTACGCCGCACTGAATTCAAATATTTTATATTAAAGCAGCGGTTCCCAACCTTTTGTGAGTTGTTACCCTTTATAGCCAAGCAATGCCTCACAGCCCCATTTTACAGTTTGCATACAGTATGAGTGGTGAGCAGTTCAATTGAGGAGTGATGGCCTCTTTTCAGATTAATTTGAATGGCTTAGAGTCATTTAGAGGCAAAAATATCCAGTATTTCACAAGAAGAAGAAAAAAGTTCCTCCTTTCTTGCTAATTATCTTTAAATAAAGAAAGAAAAGAAGAAAAATCTACATGATGATGTCATGTGAAATACATATTCAATTAAAGAACACCTTTAGGTTATAAAATAAAGTGCATTAAAATGCCATGGCCTCAAGTCTAAACCAACGATGAATTTCTTTTCTAAAGCACTTTGCAGCTTGTGCCTGAAACTGATTATCACCATGAAACAATAACGACACAGAGGCGGGCGCAACAAGCAATACATTGACAGCCGAATAAAGCGTCGCTAAGGCAGACAACACGGAAATGTATCCACAACAGAACAGCGGCTGTAGCCACTGAATACGATGTGCACAAATGTATGCACAAAGTATTATTTTGAATGCATAGATGAAACCAAAAATATGTACAGTACACATTATCTTTCAGACCTTTGGGGCTTGATGATGTGAACCCCTCAAATGTTCATTCTGAATACCTTGTAGTTTTACTTTTTAAACGTCAGTACATTCAGCAGGCAACACTTTTGAATGTAACAGAGATTTTTACATTAATACATTATGGCATTGCTATCTGCGTACTGAATGCCCACTTTGGAGATGTTTGATTTCTTTACCCCAAATCTCAACAATTAATATAGTGACCACATTATATATATATATATATATATATATAAACTATGCAAAATAAGATCCAACGTGTAAAACCTGGAATTTTTAAATTCTGTCATATGAGATTTCGCTGCCTTGGTCCCTATCCAGCGGTACTTAATTATGTAGCGCTATACTCTCTTCAAGTAGTAAAATACAATCATTTTAAGCAGCTAATCAAAAATCATTGTGGCAATCCAGTGTGTACAGCCAGAGGGAGATTACAGGATCTGGAAGCTGGGCTTCGGAAAAAAGCGCTGAGGACTCGTTTCGGAGCCAGAGTGTGTTAAGGTTTGTGCTTTAGCTGAGGAGGAAGAGGGGATGCTCAGGCCTTGAGAGGGCTTAGAGATAAAAGTGTGGATAAAAGCCAGACAAAAGAGACACGAGTCCCACGCTTACAGGTTGGGCATGTAAAATGGGCTGGACTACACAACCACGGACGCCTCCTAATAACATCAGAAGCGTCTTTACCCACAAGCCCTTTTCATTCCAGGTGTGTGTCAGCTTCCACGACGGAGCCGCAGCTTGACGCACACAATTGCTTTTTGCCAAGTGAAGCAGCAAAATCCCCAGGCCCCGCTGACATGCAATGACAAATGTGTGAACACGGGCTGGGAAACCGGCTGTGATTTCTAAAACATTGTCTGAAATAATGGCGGCAGAGGGAGGGGAGAACGCCGAGAGTGCAAATTACAGCAAAGGCAATGGGCTGGAAAAAAAGAGCAGCCTTGTTGATGACAACACTGTGTGCTTTTGTGACAGAGGCCCTCACTTTGGTATCAATCTCTCAACTTATTCCATGAAACACATCGTCAGCTCGAAGGGGAAATGGCCCACTGAATGACGGCGCACCGTAACAACTACTGACCGAGATCTGAGAAGATCTGTCTGATGAGTGTGTTTTTGCAAATGTGTAAAAAGAGCTCTATTGCTCACTCTTAACAATCTGATGTGACACTGGCTTGGAAGTGATGTAAATATTATCTCAAGGTTAACTGCAAGCTGTGTGCCGTGTAACTATTCTGCCCAGTGAAGCTTCTCTAAACACCCTCAATGAGAACTGCTCTTGTGCCATATGTTTCTGCACACAATAAATAAGAAATGAATTCCTGACGAGTTTAAGTTGCTCCCTGGCATTTCTCTCAAAACTAATGGGCTGTGAGTGAATTATTGATGAGTGTTGATCAAGGAGAGAGAAAATAGGTTACCTCTAAGCTCACACTCAAACACAGTGACATGCCTGAATATTTAATCAAAAGGGGTAAATAGGCATGTGATACGATGATAATATTCCGATGCTTTCCTTCGAATCGCTAATTTGAAAGATAAAATGAACCCTGGTCTTGTTATTGACTTGTGTTCACTTCAATTCACAAGACCTCATTGAACTGCAAAGCACCGCTCAGCGGCAATCTTATCGCCGTTTCCTTTAACTCCTGCATCCCTTCGCTCTCTCCTTGCCCGTTTGCTGTGGGCTGCAGTAACACAAGAGTGATGGGAGTGACCTTGGCCTGGTTCTGTGGGCTCCAGAGGACGGCCGTGTCTCACAGCGATCCATTCCTCCCCACCAATCTCGATTAGCAGGCGGGCAGCAGGCAACGGACGGGAACGAAGTGTCGCAGTGCAGAGAGGGCTGTCGAGGGGCTGGAGCCGGATCTGTGGCCCAGAAGAGAGGTGGGGTGGGGAGGTGGAGCGGTGCCGGGACGGGGCAACAACAGCCTGTGGGGCGGAGTGTGTATGCATGCGAGGGGAGTGTTCTGTGGGATAAAGGGGGAGTAGTTCGACAGCAGGTCAAGGAGGACAAAGAGTCCGAAGTGATCTCTGAGGGGAAGGAGATGAGGAGGCATAAAGGCCTGGAAGGAGGCCGCAATCTGGCATCTGCTGCGAAATGTTTTACTGCTCTTCAGATCTCACTGCACACTGGGATGACATACAGACAGACCCAGATGTGAACACACATACACACGGTTAGTAAGCACCACATAACTATACAACAGAGTTTTGGTGCGTTGTGTGTCTCTACACATGCTAAAGGTCAGGGTGTACTTGAAACAAACTACTTTATGCTTAATGTTGTCTGACAACTCCAAATGGTGGTGCTAAAACCAACAATTACAGAGAGAGACCAGAATTGATAACTGTTGAAACACGGCTCACACTTTTCAATAGTATCTACACAAAAGGCATTTATAGTGGTGTACTCGGTTTGAACATGTATTGTGAAGTGCTGGTTGTGTGAAGAATGAAAAAGGAAAGATGGAGAGAGACGTTTAGAGAAGAGAGAACCATTAACATCTTTTAATCACCTTGTAAGGCTTAACTGTTGGCTATTTACACATCCAGCAGATATCCTGCAGCATTAGCATTCATTTAGAGTCTCTCCACCTGATAAAGTCCAATACCAACTCTTCTTTTTAGCTCTACCTTGCTGGCTAAAAAACGGCTAAATGTTCCACTATGTTCACCAGCTGGTCGCTGACTTCATCTGTCTGCTTGTTGGTGCTGGTCAGGTAGAGTACGATCAGTTCTTAGAGAGAGCTATGAACAGCTGCATGCAATGGCTAAAAATGTCACTATTCGCGCGGTGAAAGTCACCCAAAACGGTCACAGTTTGCCTGCCAAAAACAATGAGCTGAAAGATGCTAAAACACTCAATTGAGCTGAGAGGGACTGCAGTCTGGAGATAACTCGTTGTGGGTTCAATGCTACGAGCACTAGTTTCATATTCAGACAGTCCTGTGATTTATGGTAAGTGAAATACTGAACTGAAATTTTAAGATTTTTCCCACAACATGTTAAATGCTGAACAAAGAACAAAGCAATTGTTGTCATGAGCAGTTTAAGGCATACTGATAGGCCAATTTAAACTGGGAAATATACATATAAAGTTGGACTGGTTTAAATAACAGCTATAGTTTTAGTTACTTCTTATTCCTTTTAAAATTTTTAAAAATCAGACTGAAACTTAGTTTTAACCTCTAAGTTTTACTTTTGAGATTGCAAATAAATGGCTGCATGTTTTCCTAAAGCCTTGAGGCCAACATTATGTTTTGTTCCCCTCAACCTTCTCCATGCCACACTTCATTGCAAAACACACACACACACACACACGCACAGTACATGTGTAATGTATATACACACACCCCCAGCAGATGGGCTCATACGATGACAGCCACCTTTCCAGTGCCCTTGGCTCCCTCCTCATATGACTCCCTCCTCCTCCTGTAATTCTGCCCTCTGCTGTAACTCTTTCCTCATAATTCAAATCAATTTCAGGGGCGCTTCACTTGAGACACATGACAAGGTTTATCATGCAGAAGCGCTGGAAGTTTTCTATCTCTCCCCCAGCTTTCCTCCAGCCCTGTCCATTTCGTTCTCCCTCCTTCCGACTCTCCCTCCCATTATAGCTTCTCTTACATGAGGCCTGGGCAATCGACCCTGGTGATAATCCAGTCTTTCATATTGGCAGATTAATATTGACTCAGAGCCCTGTAGCTGATGCTCGGCCCATCCTCCAGGTGCTGGAGCATGCAGGGTATGAGAGATGGAGCTTAATATACATTCTGCTAGCGCCTCTCACCCTAGAAGAGCTGCATGAGAAACACTGTTAAGACCAAGGACGTAATTGTGGTTTGCCGGCTTTTCAGCCACACTTTATGCACGCAGCCATGTGGCTTAAAGAAGACAAACTCCCTGCCACATATGTATGCTTCTATGCATGCATGTGCACACAGCTGGACTTGTGTTTTAAACCCCTAGGCAGTTCTGAAGCCCGAAAAAAATTCAAAGATTCTATATACACTTGCTCACATTCGACCAAAATGTGTGCAGGCTTTCCAGTTGAGTAACCGTGATGAACACACATGGAGGGTGTCAGTTTCATGGTGATTAATGAAGATTTGATGAGGGCAAATCAATGGCGTTCGTTAAATAGAAATCAGTGAGAGACATGACATCGACTGCTCCCCAACAAGAGATAAAAATAACAAGAGAATATTAAATAAATGAAGAGTAAATGGAGTCTATGGCAGGGTAACACCAGTCAAAGGTGTATTGACTGACTCGCTAATGTAAATGTGCCAATAACAAAGAGAAACAATGGAGTCAAGATTGTTGGTGAATCTTCTGAAAAGGGTCAGCTCATGACAAAGGCTTTTAATTCTCAGTGCCCAAAATCACAAATCACAAATTTGCCTCATGAGGGCTTTACAATCTGTGCACACACGACATCCTCTGTCCCAGGACCCTCACATCACGCGACAGGAAGAACAAGGAGTAAACCTCAGGGAGCGCAACAGAGGAGGGATCAACATAACAGAGTTACAACACATTCAATGCATATGTTATAAATGATTCATACAATGAGAGTAGTAAGAAGAATGACGATGGAAAAATTACGACTACTATTAATAACAGCAGCAATAGAATAATAACGATGATAATAAAAGCACTAATGGTATCGGTAATAGTAACGTGACTAATAATAAATAATGATAATAGTAACATTACAGCTATTAAATAGCTCCTGTATTTCAAACACAATAAATACGTTTCAAATGGCATCAGACCCTTTTAATTAGTAAGCTATGTGCAGCCCTTTCCCCCCTCTGCCCTCTACCTGACATCAAACCGATAAGCACACGCAAGCAAAGGCACAATGTTGAATGTTTTACAACTTGGCAATCACATTTCCACCCTTGTCCTCGGCATTTATCACACACAACCTTAAGTGCAGAACGATATAAATCTGACAGCAATGTGGCCGTAAAACACGACCAGATTTGCGCATTAACAACCTCCTGGTCATTGCACCTCTGCCACTTAGAAATAACAACAATAACATGACAAAGCAAACGAGCAGGCTCCGGCGGTGATGTGTGACTAATGTCTGCACCCTGTTATTTTGCCACTGAACGCTCAGTCAAAGTTCAAGTTTGAGTCGTCGGCAGCGTATGCAGTGTGTGGGAAGTGCTCGGGAATTTTACAGTAAATAATGCACTAGATGGGCACAGTCATGTTGACGTTTTGATTGTGCACGGCTATAAAAGGACATTTTCTGTCCAAGACTGCCATTTATTATTTTGAAATTGTGACACAAATCTGCAGGGATGATTCATAACTGAAAGAAAAATAGCTTTCTGTTTTGACAGGGTGAGATGTGATCAGAAAGGGGAGACAACGAAAAACAAAATGTTTGGCCGTGTTTGAGAAATGGCTGACAATGGAGGACCAGTCAAGTTGACAGTGTTCTCATTCTCGCTGACTTTTTGACTCTGTGCAGACGCACAGTTTGAATCTTTGCACAAGTTTGAGCTCTGCAGAGTTTTGGAAATTATAAACGTGGGCCTACACAGTTCCATCTGTGTTTGGAGTAGTTTTTAAGTATCGAGCCATTTGGTTTGTGCCATTTATCATTTTAACAGAGCAATGAGCTATGAGAGTCTGCTGGGTAAGAACAGCTGATGTGAAATTTGGCATCGCATAAAGTAAAAAAAAGACTTTGAGCAGCGACTAAATAACACAGTCGCTGCAGAAAACTTGCACCATAATGTGTTGACTTTCAGCTCTTGCGGTGTTTGTCAAAATGAACAGTTGTAGCCGTCAAAAAGTATTTGTAAGCCGTTTTACATCTATGAAGTTGACTCATCCAATAAAAAATAAGGATTTAAAACTATCCAATTAATGGAGGAATTTTACAGAATTTAACTATTTCCCAAAACAAACTACAGACACATTAAAAGGCCTTTTTACTATCTACTATTAGATCCCGATTGTCAGATGCATCTTTACACTCGCTAAAAGTTAAAAAGCTTCTGTCTGCACCACGGACTACTGCTCCTACTTTTATTTCTGGCTACAGACCGAGACATGGAGGCAATCTTTTTTTTCTGAGTGGACATCTGTGCTTTGCATGGCACTACACCACTCAAAGGTTGTTGTTGTTCAAAGTTCAGTCATGACAGAGAACATACTTAGCGTAATGAGCCATCGGCTGTGTGTGTCTAATGAAGAAATGGATTGTATGTGGACGCATGCCCACGTCATTGGCTTGCTAATGAGCATATTTGTTTGCATGTATGTGGGGGATCTGCGAGGTAGCGTGCGCCGAATATATAGCAGGGGAGCATGCAGTACTGCCAGCCTGAAGAGGAGGGGTTAATGAGCCAATTGCAGTCCATCAGGGAAGCCATCAAGTGCCCAGATGAGTCCACTGGTCAATCAGTCTGTCTGGTACTTCCTTTTACTTTTTCCCAAACTTCTCTTCCCTCCCCAGCCGTACCTCCCTTCTCTTTCTCTCTCTTAAACGGCCCCCCATTTTCTCAGTCTTTCACACTCCCCACAGATTAGTGTTAACGAGGATATTAGCCATGGCAGTAAACACAGTCCCTCTCTCCGATCCATTTGGCAGCGAGGAGGTGAAGGGAGGATGGGTCTCACTTTTTGCTCTCTCTCTCTCTTCCAGCCCCCCTGGCTGCTGAGGCGAGCGCCACGAGAGAGTAATACAAAGTGTGCAAGTGTGTTTGGTTGAGGATGAAGGGCCGGCGAGCTGGACAAGTTGTCAGAAGAGACAGAAGGGGTCAGATCACACTGGCACCAGTTCACATTAGAGGTCATGTCATTTCAGTCGTCTGACTGGAGGAAAGTAGAAACTCACCAGGACAAATACTCAGGCTGCTTTCCTGTGAGGAAACCAACTCCCGAACTTTTTGGCATTCTTTCAGTGCGCCTAAACTGCAGGCGTGATATGTTGAGCCCTGAAAGGCAAACCTAATCCCCGTTTTGTTTATTTAGAAGGTTTGCTTTCTCCCGGGGGAGGAATCGACCATTTACATCCGTAGAGAACTATACATTTCCCTCATCATTGCCGGAGTGGTTTAACGCGTACCTTGGGTTCACCTTTGTACACACGCACATGCGCTCACACACACACAAACGGATGCAGCGTGCTAGTGCGGTGCAAACCCCGTGGGGAGGTCGTTTTGATAGAGTTTATGTCCCTCCCAAAGGGCCTGGAGCACTGCTCACAAAACAGCCACAAATCAATACCGCACACATCTGTCAGGGTGTGATTAAATTCTCCCATTCCCTTGACGCCACCCTCCACATACACACAGACATATATGGATGTATACATATTCACACACACACACAGGAATGCACTCAAACACACTCTTTGCACTTGGCAGGGGGCAGTTGAGAAAAAAAAAGAAACGTGAGAGGGAGTTCAAGTCCTGAGAAAAGGTTGCCATGAAGTGTTATGTTTACCCCAAGGTACAAAGTCTGTACGAGTGACCTGAAAAGCACGACTTCACATCCAAACAGAAAGGTATCGGCCATTCTCTCTTGTAAAAGGCCGTGGTGTCAACTGACACGTTGGCGTTTTGCCCTCATCTTGTGTGCAATTTGACTACAATTTTAAAAGAGACAAAAGACTGACCCAAAAAGACGGATGTGTGCATTGCTCTTTTAGGACACAAAGGGTTGCCACAGCTGAGCTACCTGAGGACATGGAGGAAAGAAATTCATCAAAAAGCAATCATCAGTGCTAGGTGGTGACTGATCTAGCGTGGCATCCATTCATTATGTAAATCTCAAAACCTAGCTTTCTTTATCATCAAAGACCCTCATTCGGAAAAATTAGCCACTCTCCGTCTGTGGAAAAACAACAGAACACTAAAACTGGACTGTTGCTATGGAAACTATGTGGGAGAAACCATTTTATGGAGAGCAGGAATCAGGGGTGTCTGTGCGTGTGTGTGTGTGTGTGTGTGTGTGTGGGGGTAAAATGTTCGGCAGGTGAGCGAGGAAAGCAGTGTTAGCAATCAACAGGTGTCCCGACAACAGCAATATCTGAGTCCCAAATGGAACGGTAAATTAGATTTGGGATGCCGTGACTTCGGGCAGTGGATTAGTCTGGCAATATAATGCCGTCTGTGTCAACCAAGATCGAGTATTAAAGTGAAGGTGCTGTACTTGTTGTCACTGCCGCAGATGGACCTCATTATTAGGAGATTAGTCCGTGGCTGCACAAAAATATAATGGGATTCATTTATGTCTATCAACATTACAGAGCTGCAAGGGAGGCACCAGCACACAAATGGGGAATTTCCATTGAGGTGGGGAAAAAAATAATAATACAGTAGGGTATGAATATTGCAGGATAGGAAGAATAGACCCCAACCGCCAGCGTCACGCTTAATTTTAACCAACTGCAGCCGACATGGACTAGATAAAAGATTCAAAAGGAGAGAGAGAGAGACAACCTTCAAGGGCACATCAAACCCTGAACGATCATTTACATTCATGAATCAATAATCCTTGTCGGATGAAAGGGGAAGATAAAGGGTTGTCTCATCTTTGGGGTCATTTCTGTGTTGAGGGACCTCATTTTCATTACTCGGGATGAAACGCACCAAAGCACAGGAAACCTCCATTCGCCCCAAGCATCGGTCATCTCTGATGGCGCCCTACCCTTTCATTCAGTAATCTATTGGGGCTTTTTATTCTCCCTCTTAGCCATTACTTTAAATAGGTTTGACAGCAAACAATGTTCTCAATGCCTGCATCCGGGAGGTCTGTGTCTAATGTGTCTAATATAAAATGTGATCTGTAGCTCCGGCCCTGGTGTTCACAATCCGATAGGAAAGCGTTTAACACATCAGCATTGTATGGGAGGATCAAAGTCTGGTGGAGCAGTTTGCCTTTCTTGATACCTGTAGTTTAAGGTGCAAGATGAAAGATTGGGAGCATTTTGAATGCCTCTTAACGGTTCTCAACATGGCAACGGCAAGCCACCGGCTAGCAGTGCATGCAATGGCGAATGTGCTGACAGAGCTAACAGTGTTTACCTGAGGGGGACCTGAGCCGTGGCTGGCCCAGCTATGTAAACAAAGCAAAGAGAAACTGGGATCCCAACACACAGAGAGCGAGGGTGACTTCAGTCTCTGCTGAGGTAGAAATGACTCCAGTATATAGTTGTTTGCTGCTATATAATAACGTTCAGGATGTTAAATACAGCTTCTTTAATGTGGGCTGGGGTTACAGTCAGATTCATTTGTTCTCAGGCCATGAAGGATCATCAGCACTGGGAGTTCCTCTGAAGCTGCTTCTGTTGACAGACGAGAACACACTGAAGCATGGGATGCACACATATTAGAAATACGGTACAATATGGGATTCTCCTCCGCAGAATGACAACGAAGAAAAGAGTGTGCTGTATCCAGGAGTAACAACGTAGGAGGTAAAAGGTCACGGTAATTTCCTGCATAGACATGTCAGGTGGCAGGTAGTTGATGGTTCCAGAGCTCTGAATTGTTGCCCACATTTATGACTTGTTCAGTGTTTCAAATCGTACGCCCACTGACTGTTGTTACCACCGGTTGGAGAAACAGTCAATCAGATATCAGTTGGCAGTATCGAGAATGGGGCGTCATTTTTTCCAGCTACCTTGCGACATCCACGAGAAATAACATCAGAAAAATGCAGACAGCTTGAGATGAGACTGGCACAGCTGTTCGGGATGACTTTTTAATCAACAAATGTATTTGAATGACGTTTAAAACACTAAGCTAATTGCTCCGGGCAATTTCTTGTGCGTCGACTGAAGATTCTGTTGGTGGGACATAAATTGAAAGAATACCCCAATATAAATACAAATGTCCATTCCACATGCTGCTAATGATGATTGGAAGCTACATATTACACTGAACAGTGAAGCGTGAATTTTGAGAAAGAGTGTGGAACTTTCGGAACTCGCAAAAAGAAGACAGCTTGTGTAGAAGTTAATGAGAAAATGAAGGTTAATTGTGACATTGTGGTCGCTTAAAAATGTCTTGTTTAGCGTTTGGTTTTACTTAGTTCCACACTCTCATGTTACTTCTGGTTGCAAAATAAACAAGATGGCGGTGGCCAAAATGACAAACTCAAGGCTTCAAAACGGCAGTCCAGAAACCAATGGGGGACATGACGGTGTTTTATGTTTTATAAAGCAATAGCAAAGGCCACTGAGGCTGATGGGTAGTCAAGTATTTACCATATTAAAACGGACAGAAAAAGACCTGACTTTGACAAAAGTCGAAATACGTACAACTAATGGCATTAATATTAAAGTATGGTATCGTTATCCTGGTGACATTCAGCCAGGAACATTAAAATGATCGTTTAATACATCTTTCATATGCTAATTCAAAGGAGGGAAACGTTTGGGACAAGTGCTTCCTCCTACTTTGCTGCTCTATATTTGTATACATGGCCAGCACAGCAGGAAACCTTCTGCTGCACACCTCCAGGTATCTGTCTCAATCCACCACTGTGTTATAAATCACTCCAATGTGAAATTGCTTACATGAATCTGTGCATTTCATTGTAATATTCCTCCTGATTTATGTGCCATAAAGCAGCATCATGAGGCTAATCCAGCCGCCACCTGGGAGCCTGTTTGGTTGTGACAGGATAAGGAGGAGACGCCGTTTGGGGATAAAAATGTGAGAGTGTGGTGTACTTCAGATGATTGGGTGAGGGAGACAATAAAGAGGACGTGTGTGCATGCGTTGGTGATGAGCGATAGATTGGGCTACGGGCTCTGTCACCTGCTCAGGCCCCACAACAATGTCATCATAAGCCAGCGCCTGAGCACCTGTCACACACACAATAGATGGAAGGCAGCGGAGTGGAACTACCTGTGTTTCTACCTGAAAAGTGAACATTGCAGTCCTTTCAGCTCCTGATAAGTGTGGGAGTTAACAGCTCACTCACAGCTTTTGCTGCTGCAGCTGGAGCCTCATCCCTCAGAGTGCAGTGCGGTCACCTCCAGACCTGTATAGTGAGAAAGCATTTATATGCTTGAGTCGAGGTAGAAATGCCCGGTTACAAATAAAAGCCTTGCATTCAATTTTTTGTAAGTATGTTTAGTAAGTAACAGTGTTTGGACAAAATGTACCGAAGTATTGCACTTAAAGCACTCCTCATGAAGAATGGCTGCCGTCAGAGGGTTAAATAATTGATGCCTTTAACGTGTAAACAGCAACTTCATTTTGCAGCTGGTCCAGGTGGAGGTAAGCGTAAAGGCCCAGAAAACCCATTTTCTTAATCAGCTTTACACCAAAAGCAATGATAAACAATTATCAGCTAAAGTTAAACCCATACTGGTACTTCCCCTGAAACAATGCTGTATTTTTGTCGACGTTTTTCTGACTGGCTTGAAGCGAGCAGGGCTTTTATTGGAAAAAGATGCCATGCACTTCCATGTACTATTCAGATGACAGTTGCTAATTCAGTCTCTACAATTTGTCAAAGAAATACATAAACTGTAAACCAATTTATTTTCCAAGTATTTGACACAAAAAACATCCCAATCCTCCTTGTTTACCCTGGAGCTCTCAACATTTCCCTCTCTGAGATGTGGCTGACAGAAAAAGTGAGTAAATAGAAAAACATTTGTTTTGTGAAATACCTGAAAGACTGTGAGTACTTCTTGAGCAGATGGAGTTTGAGAAAGGCCGTTGAAGATGAAAGCTCTGTAAAAAGTAAGTGAACTTCCAGTTATTTTTTGGTTTTGTCATCACACTGAGGTCAAGAATAAGCTTTTATGCTTGTGAAGAAGCGCGGAAGGTCTGTGAAGGCGACTGATTCAGAATTTGTTCATTTCTTTTTTTTTTTTTAAACCCAGTGCAGGCAAACTACACAAGTAACACACTATTAACACATTTGGCTTACCTGGCCAAAACTGAACTCAGGCACATGTAAACGAATACACACACACACACACACACACACACACACACACACACACACACACACACACACACACACACACACACACACACACACACACACACACACACACACACACACGCACACACACGCACACACACACACTTCTCTCCAGAGCTCTTCAATCTAACATTATCAGTACAAACAAATTAGTAGTAAAATCAACAATTTCTTATCAAGATAGCATTCAACTCAATACTCCCCCCCCCCCTTTGTTTTAACCTATGACATCATTGTTGATGTCATAGGTTTAACATTTAACTCCAGAAAACAATAACTGAACTTAAACAATACTTTTCTGTGTTTTGATTAAAAGAGAAAAGGTTGACAATAACTGTTTGAAGAAATGTTGTGGTTTTACCCACTTTGTCAAAATGCTCAAGTTTCCATGTGCTTTACTTTTACTAATATTGGATGATTCGTCCATAATCAAATAAGAAAATGAATCCTGGGTCTCTATCTGTAAACAAACTACAACTGTGGTGAAGAAGAAGTATATAGGAGCGTAATAGCATTTCAATCAGGAGAGACTTGTTTATGAACAATGATTTATTACACATGCCTCAAATATGAAAAGTGCAAAGTCTTTGGCGATTAGACTCCATCCTGAAGTACTATCACAGCGGGTAGGGATACTGAGGTCCAACAGGCCTAATCCCCCCCGGAGTCCAGACACTGGTGGTGGTGGTGAAGGGAGTTGCTGCAATCTGATGATGAATCAGGAGCATGGCTGTGATGCTGACTGGAGGTGACTGGGGTGGAGGAGGGTCGCGTCTGCTTAACGCTGAAATGACAACTGACATCAGCAGAGAGAACACTTTTAAAGTTGACCGCACCGATATGATTGGCTTTAAGGAAGCTGTGTGCAGAATCTGGTTGGTTACTTAAAAGTGCACGCCCCCAATCAGCTGATAGAGTAATTCCAAGGAGAGGAGAGACAGAGATTACAAGTGAGTGTCTTCCTGACTGAACTTGCACTTGAGCTTCATTTAATGTACTAATAAGTACATATTTACTCTCATTAACACGCTGTGTTCATGTCAGATTGACCTGAGTTTCAGGTGAGTGACAATACTGAACTTGATTTTCACACTTTAAAAGATTGTATGGCCTTGCTTCTTCTGTGGGGGGGGGGGGGACTCTGTTAAATAATCAACGACACTTGACCGTGTGCAAACACAAGCACAGATAATGTCAGTTAAGTTTATTTGTGGAGCCCTTTATCGTAGATGTAGTCTCTAAGGGCTTCACAAATCCCATGAACAATGAATCAAAGTGACCCTCCATAAAATAATGACAAACTCAAATGCTGGGAAAGGAGAAATGGTAATTTGAAGGCAGAGCAGGACTGAATTAAAGCCAACACATGTCCTCACGTGTTTCCTCTTAAGTGACACAATCTATTTTCCTTATTAGAATATTTAAAAAAAGTCAGATAAACATAATCAATTTGTTTCTATAGCGAGACACTCGAGCTGCGATCTAAATTGCAAACTTTTTCTTTTTACTTTTACTGCAGCCGCCCTCACAAAGTATGTACTGTTGCATTCAGTGTGCATTAAATTGGGACATACTACAGGATGACATCGTAGCTTGAACTTTGACCCTCTTGCTCATGTATCTGCTCCACAGAGGGTTGTGTGTTAAGACTAGCCAGAGAAACATGCAGGCAAAATGTATATTACAAAATGTGAGCGGACGCAGTAGGACCTTCTGGCATACTGCATTTAACATCCTAAATCTTTTTTTGGCATATCCAATAGTATGGTAGTACGCTCAGGGCGTACTGAGTAATCTGTGGATATATAGTTATTCTGTTTTCACACATTGTATGTTTTATGTATTTTTGTATTGATATAGTATAAAAATGTACAAACAACTATTTCAATTGACAAAGAAAGAAAACAATAGCTACATCAGAAGGTTTAAAACAATCATTGAAAGAATTGTGACCTTACTGCAGCATCCACATTCTCATTTTTCTGGAAAGAAAGGATGTAAAGTCTTGAGGTTTTACATGCATTACTATAAAAGGAAACCAGGCGTATATACCAAAAATGGGAAAAATGTCTTGGACCTGAGAGGGTGAAGATTTGCCATTCTCAGATAGCTTCATTTGTATGATATGGAGGTTGGGTCCATGCTTGCTGCTTCAGCAGGACAAACTCAAGACGCCTGGCTCCTTTCTTTTTTATAAAAGTATCCTTCTCAGGCTACTTTCATAAAAATGCCCAACACAGGGAAATAATAAAGAATCTCCTCCGCCCTATTCACTCCCACTGGTGTTTAGGCTCTGATACAACAGACCATCATTTATCATCATCACTATCAAGCAGAGGGACTCCACCCCCACAAGCAAAGCTGTGTCCTGCGCATCTTTCTCTTTCTGCTCTCCACCGGTTACTTTGCTCGCCGTCTATACCTCTAACACTCTGACAACACTGCTATCTCTGCAGTGCTCTGTGGTAAAAACTCTCTGACAGCCTACCAGCAGGCCATTTCTTGCTTCACCTTTTGGTGTGACACCGACTCCCAGAGAGCTTAATTGCTCTGAGACAAGTGGACTTTTCATCAGGCTCCTCTGACAGATCCCACTCATCAACTGTCGTCAGCCATCATTAACAGAGAGACAGAGGAGCCACTTGAGGCTCTAAAAAAGCTTGTATCATGCTGGCCAATGACCTCGGCTTTTACCGTTGTTCTGCCAACATCCATACACAACATCTGTATACTGTCAGGAAAGAGACAAGCTGCAACGTCATCCACAAATGGAGAATGTATGAACCTCCACATGACATGCTGCCCCAATGTATATACTGTGTGTAGGAGACAGATGGTAGTCTGGATGGTAGATGGACAATGCGATGGCTTTTTGTTTAAGACATACACAACATATGGTTTGATTCAACTCTGTCCACAAATAAAGGCACAAAACGCCCCTTTATATACTCTCAACAGGCACAAGAAAAATGACAAAAGTGGGGATGAAATAGAGGGAAACATCTGAGAAAAACAACCAAATAAAAACCACAATCTTTATTTCAACTTAATAAACTCTATTAAATAAAGTATACAAAAGGCAAAGGACTATTGATTCCATCTGTTAAAGTGTACAATATCAAATTAGAAAAAGAGGCGAAACAAAACAGTTTAACTTTACAATACGGTACACAAAATATCTTTCCAGTACTGAATTTAAAGCACCGTCAATAAGTAAAGTAACCGCCAACCTACAGAACTATTATGTATCTATTGAGTTTCCTGGGAATTCATTAGTTTACAATTTAAAATAAAGATTCTCTTGCAAATTGTTACTGTACCAAACCAAACCCAAAAAGGTGAAAGCCTTCAAAAGGAGGGAGGTAGTTAAGCCTGTCCAGAGTGTCATCACACCCACACACTCTTCTATCTGTCGCTGGCTCTTTTCCCCTTTTATAGTGATTTTATTTGTTTCTGTGCTGGAAATTCTTTTTCTATTTCTGCCACTACTTTTTCCTGGTGAAATGTATTTGCATGTGGAAAAAAAAAGCAGGAGGGGACATGAAATGTCATGGGTGGGGTTTCAACATGACTTGTGCGGGCGAGGGTAACAACAATCAAAGTTGTAAATTACAGTGTTTTATCAAACACTTTATCGTCATTAACCTCTGTCACTGTATTTGCACTCTGTACTCAAGCAGCGTCCCTTTCTCCTCCGCTACTTCGCCACGCAGATATAAAAGAAGATCATAAACAAACCATATATCCTGAACGAGAGGTCAGCGTCTCTGCTCGTTACACATGAATGGGAAGTGAAATTCGCCGTGGTAATGATGATCGTGTACGTTGACCCACCTTAACAGGTGCACACAAAGCCAACAGAATGTCAGAAAAAGGCCAATCACGCTGACACTGCTGCAGTCAGGAAAAGAAGATCTACTTGGCCAAGAGGAAACATGCGTTTCCACTTTCCACCTGTGTTGGAATAACGGATAACGTGACATTGTGGCAGCCTACTTTCCTGAGCTGGTTTGGAAGTTCGAAAGAAGACTCAATCATCTTCAGGTCTCAAAGATGTCAGACTCGCCACGAAGGTCTTGTCTGTGGATTAAAGTTGCTCCCTGGCTCGTGCTTGGCTTATCTTTCCGTGAGATACGGTCAGACAGAGTCACACACTTTCACGGCACAAAAGAAAATTGACAGATATATCCGAGAGAAAAAAAAAAGACTTCAACCGCTTGAGCAGATCCAGTGTTTTATCAAACACGCTGATGATTGAAGTCGAGTTAAAAACACAACAACCCGAAACACAGTGAGAGAGATGGTAT
Organism: Pholis gunnellus; assembly: GCF_910591455.1. Taxonomy (NCBI): domain Eukaryota; kingdom Metazoa; phylum Chordata; class Actinopteri; order Perciformes; family Pholidae; genus Pholis; species Pholis gunnellus. The sequence goes on from NC_136546.1 coordinate 10,075,745, forward strand.
GTTTCATATCTGCCTCTGCAGATAATAACTTGGGAAAATAACTTTTCATTAAATCTTTTATAACCACAAGCATTTTACTTCAGCCTAATGCCCCACTTGTGTGGGAAGCTATTAACAGGTGGACAGCTGTAACCTATACGATAACCTTCAGGATGATCTATGATTCCTATAACACTTCAGCATATTATCACACCTGTTCACATGGATGCTGTAATCTCTCTGAGAGGTTGGATTTGAATCCATTTTCCAGCTTCAGTAATCACTGTTATAGGTTGGATTTAATGCACTGTACCTGTGACCCCCCCTCTAAACAGATGCAGAGCTCTACACAGAAACACATTCACATGCAGTATTACTGTACATGTGAGGACGCTCTCCGAGTCTTCTCTTTAAACCAGGCCGGCCAACAAGTGAGTAATGGGCCTTTGTTTTGCAAAAATGTCGTCACTCTGAAGGCCTACAGCTCTACTCTCTCTCTCACGCACATTAAATGATTTATTTGAAAAACACCAGTTACATTCACGTATATAGCGTTTTAATATTTACAGAGTTTAAGGTTCATTCATGCACACGGTGCTGCAGTGGCTTTGCCTGGTAGAATTGTCAACTCAATTTCAATCCACAGTCTGACATCGCCTCCACTCTAAACTATTTCTGTGGGGACGCATTTGATTTTTCCTAAACAATCACTAGAGACCAACGTAACCGCTCGAATCGATCGGCGTTTTAAGTCAACACTGATGAGTAGCCGCTGGGTTTGCCGAGATTTCTAGAGTGGATCAAAGTGAAGTAATAACAAACTATGTTGGGGCGATTGAGAAGACGCAGCTCGACGACTCTTAACGATAGAGTGACGATGCCGTTAGTCCCGCCCCTTTGCGCCGATTGGCTAATCGTTAGTCCCCCTGCAGTACTCATGTGTGGATTGCATTTTTAACTGAGAAATCGCTGTATCGTGTCACAATGCCAGACAGGGTGCGTTAGGAAGGGCGTCCAACGTAAAAGCTATGACAAATCAAACCCTAAAATTCAAGGAGTCACCATAAACAACAGGTCATTTAGTAACGCCAACTAAAGTCCAGTCAAGTTTGGACAGCTAACAACTCCTTTATTACCAGACTCATCTGCCCTTTGGAGTGTTTTAGTATCTTTCGGCTTTTTGTTTTACTGTTTTGGCTCAATCTCCCGGTGCTCACAAACCAGATGACAGCTGCCGATCACCAAACAGCGGACAAAGTTAACAACTATCTGTTGAACATCGTGCGGCATCTATCAGCTGAAGGGACGGATATTTCCCTCAGGAGTTGGTGGAGACCAAAACAGAGCTACTGTAGACAATAAGGACTAACAGGCTTGCATTCATCAGGTGGAGAGAAACACGACTCCATGTGAGTGCTTCTCCATGTCTGCTGGATGTGTAGATAAGCAACTGTTTGCTAACATTTTCACCTTATCAATTTGAAAAGGTGGTAATATGTCATGCTTTGGTATGCTGCCTCCCGGAGCCCAAATCGAATAAATAAAATTGATGCAGAATAAAGTCAGGAAAAGATTATGGCCCTGGGTAAAAGATAGCAACCCTGACAGTTTGTAGAGGCTGGGACAAGGACATTAGTCTCTGGTATCAAAGTCAGGCACTTTGCACATCTAAACATCCACCCTGACCTCAACTCTAAGAGGTTTTGTGGCAGTTTAATAGCACACTACTAAAAGCTTGTGATGAAAACGTAAACAAAGGTTGGTTTAAGCATTTGAACAAAAGACAAACACTGCTGTTGTTGTTCTCGTGAAGACAGAATGTGTTTGTACAAAGTGTATTAGGTAACCTTAAAGATTCTTGTCCAAACATTGGAGTTTAGTCCCCATATTGTGGGAATAGATACTTGTCACCACAACATAATGGATACACGTATACTTCCTCCCACACACACACACACACACACACACACACACACACACACACACACACACACACACACACACACACACACACACACACACACACACACACACACACACACACACACACACACACACACACACACACACACACACACACACACACACACACACACACACACACACACACACACACGCACCTCTGTGCCACGCCCAGCAGATGGACTCCCGTGTGTCCCCGTGCCTGGGGACCCAGCAGACGGCTAGTCTCTCTGTGAAGTCAGCACTTTAGTGTCAGATCAAATAATTGGATTCACATTTGTCAGCAAACTACACGTGTAACCACACTCAGCAGATCCCAGGAAGAGTGGGGGGTGGGGGTGGGGGGGGGGGGGGGGGGTGGAGGGGGAACCAACAGATTTGGAGACATTTTTAAAGTCAGAGACTGTCTGGGCCTCACTGAGATGCTGACACAGGTCTACTTTCAGTGGATCCCGGTAGAGGCAGCAGTTGAAACTCTCAACGCACAATAAATCCGTATTTTGCTTTACCCTCGGGGACAAAAATCCAATATTGAAAATCTGAAAATTTAAATAACTCAGTGATCCCTTAAGGGTAGAATGTAATCTAATGTGATATAGATACTGCGAAGATGACAAAGCAAGCACAGGACAAGTGGGAAAATTGTACCCGATTACTGTGCATAACCATACCAAAGGCAATAGCTCAATTAAAGCGTTCACATTGTTCACAGTATATGAATAACCCTAATAACACAGGTTTACATGTTTTGTCTGATAATCAGCTGTGCCCGATAGCCTACAGGGAACATTTCCACACCTCAGAATAAGAGACGCAACTGGTCATGCTATGTATTCATTTGTAGAGAAACACAGCTGGTGTCTAATGTGTAATACTAGGATACAGTGCAAGACTGATGACTATTTAGCGATGCAAATTGTGTTACGTTTTGCTGATTATAACTGAAAGAATATCAACATGTGGTCACTGAGATAACCCCGACTGCTGGCTGTCTGCTGCTCTCTGTTTGCGTTTGCTCTCTCTGGTGGCCCTCTTTGAACCAGCCTATAGTGACCATTAAAAGAAGCAGCGTAATCATCAGTTCAGCACTCAGCAGGTATAATACTGGGTCATTAGGTCATTCAATTTGAACTCTGACCCAGTTGCCAATGAGCTCACAGGGAGTGATGTGAGATAGAGAAATGAAGGTATGATATATGGTAGAGACGGGCTTTATGTTTGTCTGAGTTCCGACAAAGTTTACCTGGATCTTGTAAAACAAAAAGTGATGTTGACCATATTCTAGAGGTGCTGTCAGTGGCTTCATCTGAGGCTAAATCATTTGGAAATGTTACCGTCCAATTAACAAGAGCAACCCTTTTTCTATCTTCTTCCATTTATCTTCTCATAAGTTATTGGAATTCTGTCTGGATTAGCACTCATCTATATTGAGACTTATCTTCAGGCAGCAGAAACGTGCAGTAAAATGTAATAAATCTGCAAGACCAAGATACGGACATTACCTCTGTTCCATAAAAAGGGCTTATTAAATGTTTACCAAGTGAGTCATATGCAAGTAGCTCAGTTTGTCCATGGCTCAATAAAAAATGTCTTCTTTTTACCCCTGATAATATTGCTCATAAATAAACTATCGGATACAATTTTCAATCCAGATTTCTTCAAACACACAACCGCTGGCGAGCTCAGCACAGAGGCCCTGAGATCGCCATTTTTGATTCCGTTGAATCAACTTTTAATCAACTGCTTAGTCCAGAGTGAAATATCTTCTACTGCTGTGTTAGATGGAGTTCCATAAGATACCATAAAACAATACAAATGTTAACTCTGCAGCTTCAACTCAGCTTAGCCTAAATTCAGCTTAGACTGATGAAAGTTTAGCCAAATTTGACATTGTAGAGCTGGGTGTTAAGTCCATAATTGATCACTGCACAGAAGACAACCCCTTTAATTTATGGAGGTTGGCATTTCCTCTAGTCGCACTAAAATGTGTTGCCCCGCTGTTGGTAAAGATCAAAATCCAATTTTTCATCCACCCATCAATTTTGTTTCCGTGTCATGCAGAGCATCGCAGCCTCGTGGGATCACTAACACGGTGAGATACTATTGGTTTTGTTGTCTTTATTCCACAACTTTTGCTTTAATTGCTACATTTTATGGCCTTCTTACTTTTGTTTATCTGCATGTGTGCCACACATTTGTGGGTGTGGGCTGGGCTGGTGGCTAAGGGTATTGATGTGATAACGTTTGGCACAATTAGGGATCTGATATTTATACTTCTTGTTAACTTTTCTCATTATTTCTCCTGCAACTATTTCAGGGTCTGTTCTGGTCTGTGTTAGATGTGCAAATAAACCAAACATGTTCTCTACATATCTGAATCACAGCTGGATTTGCTCGTACCGAGTAATGTAGCTACTTCAGAGTTCAAACACTGCAGTACACTGCTTTAGTCACATTGTATGGAAATGATTATTTTTCACTTCATTTAGAACCAAATTGTTGCCTTATGGCAAAATTGCATCAATAGTGACTATGTAACCAAAATTAACTTCATTCTAACATTGCATTTGCTCGTTCATTTAACATTCATTAGAAAATAGTACTTCATTAAAACCTGCTGATTTACCATAGAACAATAAATACTATGTATCCTACTTGAAATAAATACAACTACGAGGGTATTTGAACACAACTATACCATGCATGTTATATTTAAACACACTGACATTTCAAGTGACACAATAGAAAAAGTAACAAAATCTAAGCATGTTTCGATGAAAGATGCATCTTAAATAATGACAGATAGTGTTTATAATGTTTCAAATGTGAATGTGTAAGTGTTTCCAAAATGAATCTCATGAGCCCCAGAAGAAATAATGCTTTTGTTACCTACTGTTGTCAGAGAGGCACAGCGAGGCAGGGGGAAGCCTGTTCACTTTAGATTATGTGTAAGAAATGAGGACAGACACCACTGGACGTCCAACTCTGCAGGTAAAACTTACAATGAAAGACGATCCATCAGACTGTCAGGGACATTACGTGTGTTGTTATGAGAGACATCCTCAGTGGAGATGTCCTCAACAAGCTGACTGTAGTGCTGGCCGTGTCACTCAGCAGTTGTTCTGTCCCGGCCTTTAGTGACCTGAGAATTTGGACACAGTGACTAAAAGGCACAATGAGAAATCCCAAGGCTGGGTGGCAGGATTTCTGTGTTGGCAGGGGACAATCCCTGGATTTGGTGCTTACTCGGCTGTGGATCTTTATACGTTTTTTTAAAAAAAAGAAGGAAGTCTGGGATTATTGTGGCCTTTTGTGCCACTATCCTTTCAAGAAACGTTTGATAAAGGAATGCCTCATCCCCCCCGAAATAAATGGGGGCTGGATTTAACAACAGCAAATATCAAAACATCAGTTCACAAACTCTCACACAACTCGTGCAGTATAATCCAAGTCTCATGTATCCCGTCACATCCTTAGTACACAAACTCATATATGTTCGCCAAATCCCTATTATTTAAAGTTCTTCTTCGTAAACAGTACTCATGGACAAGTAGCACACCTGCGTGTTTCAAATAGTAAGGATGGAGTGAAAATGCATGCGTCAAAAACAAAGGTTTCTTCAAGAGCACAAGGTAACTCAGGGGGTGTAATTGATTAAAATGGTTATTTTGCGGTGAAGTATTCCTTTAAAAGAATAGTTTGGCATTTACTCGTCGTCTTGCACAGAGTTAGATGAGAAGATTGATGCTACTTTCATGTCTGTGCTGAATATTTAGCTACAGCCAAAAGGTGATTAGCGTGGTTTAGCATAAAGACTGTAAACAGGGGGAAACAGCGAAGAAGGCAACACAATTTGCCTATCATTGCTAAAGCTCACTGAATCTGAACACAAACACAAACATAAACACTATCATTTCTTGTTTTATGAGGAGTTACACGCTTTAACTATATTATTTGCAGGGACTTCCTGAGCTTTAGAGGGCCAGGCTCGCTGTTTCTCCCTGCTTCCAGTCTTTATGCTAAGCTAAACTAACCACTTGCTGGCTCTAGCCTGTCAGACCATTCTATTCATTTTCCGTACTGCAAAAATGGATGAGATGACTAGTCCAACAAATAAATAAATTAAAGGATTATGCTAATGTGGCTTTTAATTATGTCAATACGTGTTATAAATGTATAATCAACTCAACATCATTCACTTTCTTCTCATGATGATACACGGCATATTTTTTAGGGTGCTTAACAGATTTTCCCGCATTTAGCACCAAAATGGTTCCGTTTGCTGCAGGATCTGCTGGATTTAAATCACGCCTTAAGGTCAGACTAATATCTCGCTGGATGTGTAGGGACAATCATAGCACTACGATCTATTTCCTTTAGACATGCCCGAAAAGGTCAGATCCTCTGGTTAGAAATTCATGAGACTATCAAGCTTGTTGTTGGCCAAGACATCTCATTTACACCTAGCCGATGTGAGTCAGTGACCTGCAGCTGCCTAAGGGCCTCCTTGTGTCTGGAGTGTATTGGATATTACATGTTTTTTTTCCCCACCAAAGACTGGATAACCTGTGGAATGAACCAGTTAATATAAAGTCTACGTAAAGCCTACAAATACATATTCATCTGTTTTAGCAAATATACACGCAACATGACTTTTTTTCCATCATTTTAGAATTTTATTGAGAGTTTCGCAAAACCACATGACAAACAAGCTATTTTGTTTTATTGGATTTCACCTTGTCGGGTTAATTCTGTCATGTAGATATTCTCATATCATCTCTGTGCTTTGTACAGAATATAGCTTCTTTTTCGTTACCACTATGTGTTGTTTTGCATTCAGTCATTTGCACGAAATAATGGAGAAGAAGAACAAATAAATCATGATTTGTTATCACTCTTCTCATAGGTGGTAAATTCAAAATTCGGAGCATGTCTTTGAGTGAAGGATTGCCTTCCGCACAGCTCTCAGCATGTGGGCTGCTGAGCCGGTGGCTTGCAGCCGACGGTGCGAACGACAACAGAGTGAACAGTGTTTGCCTGGGGGGGGGGGGGGAGCTGGAGGGTGGGAGTTATGCTTTACAGCAACTACGCTGTGGTTTGGGACGGCGCTTTTGGCAGTGAAGAGCGGCGGCGATTAACTTGCCAGTGGGGCGCACGCACTGTGGCTCATATTAATGGACACGTTGCAAGACTGACCGCATAAACAAAGCACAAAGAAGATTTCAACCACACAGAGGGAGGGCGACTTCATTTTTGGCTCATGATGCCAATACTACTGTACATCAAGTCATCAACTTAAGTTACATTAAGTACGTTTTTGGCATTTACATCTAGGATCTACTTTGTGACGTGTCACTTGTACATCCCTGCTGTCTTAGCACACCTTGGTATCATGTCGCACACTCCGTTAGGTGATGCGGGGCTTTTGCCATCGTTTTTTGTAAATCGTGCTCATGCGTGATCGCCTCTGTATTGTTTAATTCCCACTTCCATACCAGTAAGGTGAGGTCGAAAGAGAAATGTTAATTAAAACCACTTGTGAATCGTGCATCGATGGCTACAAACACAAACATGCATGCTGCCGTGTCCCAGCTCAGTCTCCCAGCCTCGCTGCTTTGTCTGCAGGTCTCCCGGGATCCCAGGGAACTCATCTATCTGTAAGAAGCGAGAACAAGGTTTTTGATTTTATTTTTGGCGTGTATAAATTATTCAGAGTGCATCCCCCTACATTTGTCTCCGATGGAGCCTGGCTGGTGTCGAACTCTCTCCATCTAACTCTTACTCCATCTGTCGTTCTCTTGCTCACTCGCTCTGTCTCACAACCCCCACTCCCTTCTTCAAACACACACACACACACACACGGGGGGGGGGGGGTGTGTAGATAAGATCTGTCTTTACCTCATCTCAGTAGGCCTTGGCAAGTACTCTCAGGAATATTGATCATGACACCCTTGTGTGGCAGGCCTTCTCTGCAGCACACAGCAGATAGAGCAGGAACTCTTTTGGGATGACTAGACTGGATTTCAGCTCCATGTTATGAGCTCAGAGTGAGCTCGGTGGCCCAAAAGGTACGGCAGGAAAAGGTACCAACACACCGTGGGGCTCTCAGGGGCTTGGATTAGTCGCGGCGACTCTGCATAGCGTCCCTGCATTATTAATCTAGAAGGAGGCTGAGCCTTACTTTATGTCTTGTGCTACCCCACGGGCTAGACAAACCAATCTTGGTTCGCTCAGACCAGCTGGGAAAAAACCTGTCAGAGGAAGCATAATACTCTATACGTCACTGCACCGAGGTGCTTTTGAGCAACAAACCTGACACTGAATTGTGCAAGTGAAGCTGCTCAGCATCTGATGGTGGAACACTGAGGCTGCACTGGGCAGCTCCCAGGTGGGAATACACTGTATATAGGAGTCGGACCGTGAAGTAGAGCAGAGCTAAAAAAGAACAAGTATGCAAAAGAACATGCGTGCTCAGCAAAAACTTTCCCTGGATATATATATATATATATATTTAAGGGCTCAACTAAGTTCATCCTTTTACAATCTGAAGACACAATTCTGCACATTGCTGCTTTGCATCTCATTATGCTCGTTGAACTTCCACATTAAGTATGCATCCATAAGCAGCGGGGCTACAGTATACTTATGTTGATCTGCAAAAGCCAAAGTGAAGCCAATACACATTGTCCTGTTTTTGAAAAAGCGTTTCACAAGCACAAAATTGTGCACAGTCATGGTCATTCTAACTCCTTAATCCTCACCTGCAGGTGGGTCAGTCTTACCAACTCAGACTGTGCAGCCAAAGGAGAAATGTCCATTAAATGATGCAGAAAACATCTAAGATTTTTGAAAATTTCACTCAGTAAAATTCTTATACAGCAGTTTAAATGAAGAGCTTGAACAAGTTGATACACACATTGCATATGGGATTGTGTGGAACAACATGTTTTTTCCAAACCTTCAAGGGAAAAAGGTTTAAAAAGTCTCACTTTCCATTAAAACTGTTCACTATGAGGTATATATGGATTAACATTGGACCTCAAGCAAGAACATTGTTGTGTTCTTATCCTAAACTGTTCTTACTTCTCTTCTGTGTTGTTTGCTCGTGTGAGGGTTTCAAGTTGAATTCACAAAACCCTCCAAACAGCACAAACTTGTAAATTGCCCGTTTCAACTTGATGAGTGCCACCTGTTCACGAGAAGGTGCCCATTTGTGGGCTTTAGTCATTAGCATAATCAACACACCCAAATTGCTATATCAGGCTACCTGTTCTGCTCCATGTGTGGGCAAGTGTCATTCACGAAAATATCTTCCAAGCGTAAAAAGATGAACTTTACAAAGTGGAGCTTGACGTGGTCTTGTCTGAAAAGAAAAACTTAGCACTCAGCACTGTCAGTCGTAACATTTGGGACCAAAAGGGAAGAAAACATTACAAAAGCTGTCAACACTGTGCCATTGCAGAGCTGTACAGTGGCAGGAAATAAAGAAGGAATAGTTTGAGATTAAGACAGATGCCAAAAACGTTTTGCTAAAGCAAAGTGGTCCATAACTTCGATGGGAGGTGGTCAACGGGACGTGTGACAGCAACTTGCATGAAGACCCTGAGGCAGCTATTGGAGTGTGAGAAAAGTGATAGCTATAGTATAGAATTGCTGTAGCTGTCGCAACACTGTAAACATTACATCAGTTCAAGAAATTCACTAACATCACTCGTACATTTAACTTAGGAATGGATCTGATCATATGACCGCATGAGACTTCTGGAAAGACATGTAGAAATTGAATCGCTGGGAGGACCACAATCAAAATTCGCATTGACCCCCATTGTGTCAAGGTGGATGCAGACATTGCAGTGAAACTAGGACAAAGAAAACCAAAACTCTCCGTATGGCTAGATGCCACTGGAGGTGACAGTGAAAACATGCTTTTTGTTTTAAAAACAATTTGTAAAAAGGTGTTTGCTTTGCAGTGTACTGTTTGTTGCACTAAAAACTCATTACCGAACCTCGGCTGTGTGCCCCTTTGGCTGGGTGACATTAGAATTATGTCATATAAGCATGGAAACTGACATCGTTAGAATCAGCCTCTCGGTAACCTGTGATTAGCCGGGGAGCTTGTTTGCTTTGGGGTATTGCATATGTTATGGATGTTAAGTAAATCGGCAAACATCTGGGATGATATGAATACCCTGAATTTTCCACTAAACTTGGGGAATTAAATAACTCCCGCTGTGCGGCTGATGAACAGCGTGCTCAGGCATCCTAATAAATACTTACTCATAATTTCGACTCGCTCTCACGCTGGGAGAGGGCGACAGGGGCGGCTGCCGAGGTCTCCCTGCTTCGAATGGGCGCATGAGAATAAAAACGCTATGTGTGAGTGTTGGGTTTATTTACTGCCTCTGCGCTCAATTCACGCAAACTGGATCTGCGCTTTTCAAATATAATAATATTGCCTGATGTTTAATTGAGTGATAGAACTTTTACATGAAGATTTATGAGGAAATATGAAAATTGTGACGTGACCCCCCTGACTGAATGTGTGTCAAGAGTGAAATTACACCACAGTGAGAACAAAACAGAAAGTTAAACGCTGTATGTGCTTTCAACAGCGTCCACAAAGGAAGCAAAAGTGGCTATCGATCTTAAAAATACAGTCAAGCCAGTTTATTATCTGCAGACGTGTCCATCCTTCCTCATGTATACGCAGCCAGCAGCCTCCACTGTACCCGAGATGACAGTGGCTAGGATCACAGGGAAGCAGGTAAGTGTGTCGGGTCAAGGGGCGAGGCTGTCATCACAGGGAGACTGGAGCTTGAGGCAGTAATCTAACAGCGTGTCTAATCGAAGCTTCAGACTCCATGACTTCACCCATCTGCATGGGAGTGAGGGAAAAAAAAGAAAAAATCCACTTGGAATTATAAAAACCTTCACCAGGCCAAGCTTCAAAAGCCAGAACTACATGCTCATATCTTAGAGGAAAACATTCCTCACAAACCGATATTAGGTTTTTAGTTATCTGCCGAAATCAAGGAGCTGCACCCTGCAAATAGCTAAAGAGCTCTCTCCTTTAATCCCCCCAAAAGAGAAACAAAACTAAATGATGGAGAAAATATCCCCTGTAGAATTACTCTGATGACTAACATGGATGGGAACATTAAGGCGTATTCATAATAAGGCTTATGGGTAATACCTTTCATCCAAGGCTCCTTTAAACACCTGCTTCCTCTAATATTAACTGGATAATTGTGGGTTGATGTCAGATACATGTGTCTGAATCAACATAATTAAACTATGCATAATCAAACTGACATTGAAACACTTTTTAGGAACTCAGACCAGAATATTTTTGTTGGCGGTCCATTAAAAGCCCGGCAGTGAATTTATCATAGCAGGAGACATTTATGAATACGTCTTCATCTGGTTGGGTGCCAACTGGCAAAAGTGGCTACTCTTCCATTGAAATGCCACGTACACAGTCCATCATATTCTTAGTGTTAATGGAAGACATTTTTTTTTAGAGTACTTCAATTATCATACTCCATGCTGTGCAATAAGAATTTTGCTTTTCTGCATTATTCGCTTGCGACAGAGACAAATGTACAGTCGACGTGAAGAGCTAAACGAGCCAGCCCGGGCTGCTGCACGGACCGGAGCTGGGATCTTGTTAGCCATGCTAGTGGCTTGGCTTTAGAAATGGCAATGTTGGTCAGTCTGTTTGGTCAGCCCAACACTTTAGGCCAGACTGAAATATTACAACAACTATTGGGAAGGATTGTAACGCAATTCAGAGCATCACACTGACCCGTGTGATCACCTGCATTTACCTCCAGTGGTAAACACGTTGTACTCATTACAATATGCAACGTTGGTGTTCCCTTAACTTTTGAGATGAAAGCTTATTCCTCAACCCCCAGCTCTGCCAGTGCCGACATACACTCAAGACTATAAGGCCATAATCGGCCTTCAGGAGGAACAAATTAACCTGTGCAGTAAAGTTAATTGCGCATGCACTTTTAACCAGCGCTTGGTCATCAGGTTTTGAGAGGACAAAGGGATGGAAGCCATCTGGACAGAAGGAACGAGAGCCCGCTCTTCTCTCCGCAAATGTCCAGAGTAGACACAAGAGAACTTTGTCCTTTAGCTGCAGCTCAGGCTATTCTGCTGTCTCACAGTGACACCATAATTACAGAGCAGGGACCAAAGGAAGACAGCCACTGCCCACTTAACCTCCACAGTGGGAAAATCAGCAAGCAGGGGCAATTACACAACTCCTGCTGCACGTCTGAGTCTAACAGTCACTGTCTTTACATCTCTCCGTGTGTTTTCCATAAGATAACAGGCATATGTTCCTCTCATGCCTTTTAGATAACGGATATTTCCTCACATATGCACATCCGAGAAGGATGAAGCAATCCCCCTTTTTCAAAAATATGCCAAATATGTTCTAGTATTAAGATTTAATCACCAGTCTATAGATATGCCAAAGACGTCTGAGCAATCAGAACGATATTTCTGTCATTCTCATTGGTAGAAAGCCCTCAATGTTGTCTCTTTCTGTTGAGGAACGATAACATCTCCTGAGTTTTTGTCGTTGCACCTACTGTGATAAGTGTTTGGCACTGGGCATGAATGGTTGATGTATGGCAGCCCTGGGCGATTATTATCCCCACCACATTCATCTCCCCAAGACCATTGATTTGCAATTAGTCCTGGGGTGATGTTACACACTCAGGTCCCTCCTTTACAACCAGATACAGTATATTCTGTGCGCTGCGCTCAGCTGTTGTTGTCGAGTCCCACTGTGTCGCCCCGGGCTCTAAGTCAGCGTGGATAAAGTATTCAGCAAGTGTGATGTTGTCGACTTCCATCGTGATCCTATGAATTGCTGTGTGTATAAGTATGCAGGTGGAGTGGCGGTGTGTGTCTCCTCCGTCTTCCGCTCCTCCCCCCCCTTTGCGATGTACGCAGGCGGTTTTATCACACCCTGACTTGGAAGACAGATGGCTTTGAATAGGGGAGCCTAATGTAAAAGTGTGTGGAGTGTTGCGGAGGGGGAGATAAGCAGCAGCCGGCCATTTCTCTCTGGCTGTGTCGGGGTACAGGGCCTTAAATCACCTGTTATCTCCTGCAGCCTCAGCCAGACGCTAATGGTCATCACAGCGGGCTGAACCCTGCAGGCAGCAGCGGGGGGGGACGAGGCGGGGGGGGGGGGGACGAGGCGGGGGGGGGGGGACGAGGCGGGGGCTGGAGCTGTGCTCTCTCCTCTCCACAGCTGCAGCAGCAGGCTTCACACAGAGGGATAGTGGATGCATGCTTCAGCAACAACATTAGTCTTTGTGCTGTACAGTAGAACAGGCGTCCCATCAAAACAAAGCCCATTAGGTTACTGTAAAGTGTCTACACTATCACTATCCAGGCAGCCTCATAGTATCAAAGACGGGATATTCCGGTTTCTTACAACTTGTCTCAATTTCTGAGATTTGGCCATCTTTGTGGTTGGTTTTGATGGACACTTTACCCATTAAAAGAATTGCTGAGGTATGGGAAGACAGCAACGTCACATCAGCAAAGTCCAGTGGGGCAAGAACCGTGAGATATTCTGACAAGTTGGGAATGAGCCCAGGTTTGAGCAGTATTACCCAAACCAGGCGCAACAGCCGTGGTGGCTAAGATAAAGTGAGACAAGGGGGGTCTCTCTTGAGCTGGCTTTTGGGTTTACGTACACATTTATCAATCGTGTAAGTATATATTTGTATATGTATTTAAGTGTGACCTCTTCTAGAATATCTTCCCAACAAACAATCCTTAATATCAAGTCAGAAATTTACAGAAAGAGACAGACAGACAAAAGACAGTGCAAAGGCGAGAGAGAGACAGAGAGAGAGAGAAAGAAAAAATGAATTGCCCTTAATAGAGTATAAAGCGATATAATTAGTATGCAGCTTTTATTCCCAAATCAATATAAACAAATCGTTTCCCTGCAGCCCAGTATCATATGATCCATGGTCTGGTATTGGTCCACAGCCTAGGGATTAATAACCTCTTAACCAAACCATTTTATTGAATGGTAAAACCAAACGTGAGAGGTAATTATACCCGGTGGCACAGGAGAACGGTCTGTACATGCAACAGTGGTGAGTACAGTTGGACTGTAAACCATGTTGGATGTTTACTACGTACGGTTTGGGGAATAATTTCAAACATTGCCTTCATTTTCTCTCCGAAATAAGTCTGAACCAGGGGTTTGATTACAGGGCCTGAACACTTACAGTCAGTTTGTTACTATGCGCAGCGCGGTCTTACACAAACACGCTCTTTATTATCATTGGGAAAAGATGATGTCACATTCTTCCGTGTGCCAACATTTGAATCAGAATCAACTATCATCAGACATGTGATGAGAGTCGGTGGGGCTGTTAGCTGAGGGTCAAATGATGTCCGTTTGATCATGACAATATCTAAAGTTTTCATTTCAGGCCTTTAAATCCGGAATAATTGGCTGCTCAGAGACGCTTTCCCCTATCTTGACAATTACTGATATTAATGATGGCCAAAACTCGGAAAATAAGACCTACGCTTGACAATAAACAAAAGTTATCCTTCAAGACATGCTGTCACAATATTACAGTCACTGCCATCATTACCATGTACTATATCTACACTACTACAATGTCAAGAACACACTCAGTCGTCATCAGGCCGGCAACACAAAGCACTTTTGCAACAAAGGAAGCTGCAGAGAGTCGAGTGGCCGCGGGCTTCATTATATTGTGTGACATCGCAGCAGTCTCAGGCGAGCTGTGCTCTTCATGAAACCGTCAACAACTCCACTGTTGTTACCTGCAACTCAGGAAAACACTTGTCAGGCATGTCCTGCTGATATTTCTGACAGAAATCAGTGCACTACCCTCAGCCCCAAAATGAACACATACAGTTATCGCCTCCTCTTCCGCCTGCAGGATGACAGCAGTATGTAGAGCTGCTATTGACTGCTAGCACTATGTTGCACGAGTATGAACATGCAATCCTTTTGGTCTTTAAGTAAAAATAAATCAAGGCACAATGCATGGCAGAGTATACAAATGTAGTGTACAATCACAGCAGTGAAAACTTTATGTCCAAATACACGGCAAGACTCGTTTTTAGGTGTTGTGTTAAACCCTCTGTATGCAGCAAATTAGAAAATACATATTCCTCATTTCATTCATAAAGACAGACAATGTGGCAGCAAGTGATTTTTTTTGTAGAGTTTGAAGTGGTAAATAACAATTTAGTCCTCAGGTGTATCTGCACTCCATTAGAAACATTGATTTATTGGATTCACAGCAGGGTTCCCTGTTTAAGTACAGTACGCGCGCCAAACAAAACGCTTTTGTTCCTCTTGAGTGATGACGTACTTCTCAGCGGGCTGAAGTTGGCCCTGCTCTGTGCCAAGAATCAGGTTTATAACAGGTGGCATTCAAAATACGGAGCTAATAAAAGCAAAGCTGCGGCCGATTGCCGAGTTGATTTAAATTGAAAAGGAGCAAGATTCACACCCTATACAACCGTCTTTGCCTTGTGGAAAACCCGACCGTTTCTTGTTCTAGTTCCTCCGCTCTGCTTTGAAGTGGCCCAGGTACCGTAGGGCAGACTTCACTTCTTACTGCTGCGCCAACAGAGGACTGATTGGCGCTGGCCAGGACTACAATAATCATTTCCATTTCCTCTCCCTTTTTCCATGAGTCAGTCAGAATTAATTCAGCTGCCCTTTACAAGATTAGAGTTCCACCAGGCGATGGCGTACCCACTTATCTCTATGCAATATGAATTCCATCAGAGTTACACGGACACATTGAAATCTTGGTCCATGTTCTTGGAGCGCTAAAGGACAGGTTCACCATTTTTTTTTTTTTTGTCCTAAAGCAACACTCGCATGCCCATATGCAAATTGAAAAAGTGATTGGTCGCTCTAATTGTTCATATGTGAAGGGATTGCTCTCTCGGCCAATCTGTGCAGGCTTTGGCTATGGGTCTGATGATGGATGAGCCTCTGGGGTGACCATGTAGCCAGCAGATATCGGCGCATAGCTCGTTGTTTACAGTCCGGATAGGAACTTGGAATGCATATCATGTTGCCGACAGATTCTGCATATGAATGCAGAATAAGTTTATTGAGATTATCTCTCAAGGTGATCCCGGTGTGATGGAGACAAAGGCCAAAGTCTTAAATCTATCAAATTCAGACGAAGCTAATTCAGCAGTTTGACTTGTATTTAAATCAAGCGTGTGTCTTTCAAAGTAAGTCTTTTCAGCCACACCAGCTGCACGGCCTTTATGGATGGCAATGTCAGTCAGTCCACCACTTTGGTCCAGACTGAAATGTCTCAACAGCTATGGCATGGATTTCCATGACATTTTGCGCAGACATTTAAGATGCTCAGAAGATTAATCCTTATGACTTTGGTGATCCTCCACGAGGCTGTCATTTGTGATTCAGAGTGAAATATCTCATCAACTATCGGCTGGATTGCTATGAAATTTGCAACAGATACTCAAAAGTCCCGAGAGAATAACTTCTATTGACCTAAAACCTGCTTACATGGAATACAAAATGAATGACATTCGCATCAGCCTCAGCTGTACTTTGTGCTAATTAGCAAACGTTGGAATGCTGACGCTCTGAGATGGCGAACCAAGTAATTAATACCGGCTAAACATCGGCACGTTGGAGACATCTCTGTGTTTGCGCGCTGATCTTAGCGCTTAGCTCGACGCACCACTGTGCACAGGTAGAGCCTCGTGGATCGCTTGTTGCTATGGCCATGCGAGTGTTGCTTTAAGACAGACTTTTAAAGATAAAATAAAAAAAGTAACATGTTGACACATGCGTTTGGAAATGGATGAGGCACTTAAGATGGGACAGATTCCCTTTCAACGCACAACTTTCATGTGGGAGGCAAACGGCTCGAGCGCCGCAACAATTAGACCACAAAGGCAGAGAAAGAAACCCGGAATGCTCTCGATCAAGAGCGGAGTCCAATTAACAGAATAATTAACTGAACCAACGTCGCTCTTAAACGACTGTTGCAGGCCACTGTGACAGCGACGAGTGCATTTTAATTAAAGTGCCCTCCAGTTAGCGTGTGCGTTTAGAAAGCCCACGAGGGACTCTTTCCCAGTGAATTGAGACATTCAATGAACTGCTGTACGCTGCATGTGCATTATGAAGGCTTTGTCAACGTGGGCTAAATTGGTTGCGGATTGTTGTCAGGCAGGAGGGGGGGGGGGGGGGGAAACGAAAAAAAAGAAACAATAAAACTATTATTCTCCCTCGCACACACCGAAACAGCTCATCTCCGCTACCGGCGCCGTGGGTTTCCTTATGGGTGTCCAATGAAGCATGCAGATCAGCGTTGAAATTAAAGAGGGATCTGTAATGAAACTCCCAGAGCCCCCTCAGTAAGAAAGTAACAAGACAGCCCATAAATAAGACACACAGAACGAGACCATAAACGATTCAGACGTGCAGGAAGTAGGAGACGAGACGAGAGCAGGAAGTCTACGGGTGTGTTTTGGCTCCGTGGGGAGAAATGTTTGGTATTTGGGGCAGAAATGTCACGTAGCCGTCACGAGGAATATCTAAATGAAGAATGGTAATGTCTCTGTTGGAGGTATTCAGTTTGAAATGTAAATCAAAGACAGATTTAAGAGCTTTTACTCTGTAATGATTGGAAAATGGATTGACACTAACTGAATGATTTATAAAACAAACTACTGAAGGTGTGAGTGGAGCTCTTATCCCGGATGCCTAAATGATTTCAGAGGCAGGGTTCTCCTTTTTATGGAGGTATCAAAAGATGAACTTCAGGTAATGACTTTTACTCTTCAAAAATAGATAGATAGATAGATACCCTTCAGGAAATGAACTCTTCAAATATTAAAGTAAGCCTTGATTCCCAGTTTGGAATATGTGTAATGTAGTTGAAGCATGTTCAGCCTGATTGAACGAGCAGGTGTCGCCGGGTAAGAACTGGAGGAGCAGATGGCGAACAGAATCGGGCTGAAAGGGGGGAAAAAATAAAAAATGCCTCGTTGGTTTCTCAAGTTTATTCGATCTGTGGTTATCAAAGACAATGCCCAAGAACATAAGTTATGAAAAAAAGCCTTCATGATGGGGACTCTGAGTTTGAGATGACATAGCATTATCATTTTAAAACATAGGCATATTTTCTCATTTATTTTAAAACAGCAATGTTAAAAGTAAAAAAATAAACAAACAAACAGATGGACAGGAAGAGACAGCAAGAGATGCCGAAAAAAGGACATTATCTCGGTGGAGTGCTTCTTTTGGTGAGCCTCGGGACGGCTCCTGTGTCTGTGTGTGTGTGTGTGTGTGCGCGTGCACCATGAGTTCACCATACTCCACATAATCTCACCATTGTTAACTAGAGGTCCCCCAGCCGAGTGACTGGAGTTCACCATTGTTCCAAGTGCTGGGGGGGGGGGGGGGGGGGGGGGGGGGGCTGTCACCGCCAGCCTCCCGCTGGCCACACAAACACTATTCAGTCAGGAGGAAAGCCAGAAATACACACACACACACACACACACACACTGCTCATCATTAATCAGGCACCAGGTCGTGACGTGGCCCGTTAGACTTAAACAGCACACACACACACACACACACACACACACTTAATCACGCGCACATCCATCCATCCACACATGCACACACACACTGTACAGTATACAATGCACAAGCCCCATACGCGCAAAATTAAGACCGTTAAAAACACACCCGATAAAAGCACAATATGGTATTTTAAAATTAATTGCACATGAAGAGACAAGATGGAGGAAGCACAGTGAGTGGAGCAGGAAGAAAGGTGAGGGGGGGGGGGGGGGGGGAGTGTCAGCGGTGAGCATGGCAAGAAGAGGATACAGTACATTCAGTAAACAAAGAAAAAAAAAAAATTTGGAGGAAAAGGAAAAAAAAAAAAAAGGCAAGATTAGAATCAAAACCACTGAAAGGAATTAAATAAAAATCAAAACACTTCTTTTCCAGTTTGTCATCTTTTTTTCGGTCATTGATTCGAAAGCTCACTCAGGGGCGTGCGAGTCCTACAGTAGTCTTGTCTCGGGAGAGCGAGCTCGGTCAGTTGTGTGGATTTTAATTGTTTTTCTTGCTTTAGTTAAAATCAATGTTCATGTCTACATCTCTACAGGCCCGAAGTTTAGAGCATCGGGCAGGGGGAGTAGTGGTAGGGTGCAAGTCTTCCATGACCTTTCATACGCACAGGCATTTACACAAGTGCGCACACACACACACACACACACACACACACACACGTTCGCGCGCACACACACACACACACACACACACACACACAAGCTCTCATAAACACATAAGAGTGCATTCTCATTCCTATCACCCCTGGGTTCAGGCTTCTTCTTTTCTTCCCAGCTTAGCGCACTAAGTACGCATCTCTCTTCTGTACAAAAGCAGCCTCCTTCCCTGGAAACGGAGTCCGCGTGTTTATCCTCGCTCCTTCTCTTCTTTTATTTTTTTAATTTCCTCTTTTATTTTGACTTTTTTTCTTTTTTTTACTTCTTTTGAGAGCTGAGCAGTTTGTCCGCCTCGGGGTACGTCGGGTACTTCACGGTCTCGATTTTCTCTTTGACCTTGTAGGATGGGTAGAGGCCAGTGCGGCCCATTTTGCGGTTGATGCCTTTGGAGTATCCGTCCCAGTGGTTGCCGGCCACGCCGATCACGTCCCCGGGCTCCAGGGGAATGTCCTCGCTGTCGCGCGGCTGGTGGGGGTAGATGGCGATCTGGTTGTGGGCGTTTTGACCTCCGAAGTAGTAGATGTCATCCAGGGAATAGAAGAAGGAGGAAGCGTCTGGATGCAGCGTCTGCATGATCTCGTAGGCCACACGGCAGACCTGAGACAGAAACACAGGCAGGGATTATTTTTCTTAGATCTATTATTAGTATTTGTCTTGATAACGAGGCTGTAGAGGCGAGAGAACATGCTTTTAGAGGGACAAAAGTACTTGAAGCCCCGGTAAACGAGGGATAAACTGTGCTAAGCGACTCATTCCTTGCCGTGGACTCTTAAACCCAGAGTGTGAATAGGAAATACGAGGCTCACACTTTATTTTTTAGGGCGGGCAGAAAGCCAGATTCCTCCACGTTATAACTCACTATAAAACAGCACTTTAGGGGCTGAGATGATCAGAATAATGGATGACAAATGCCATTGTAATGTCAAAGCCGGAATAAATGGGCTTTGGACCATGTGACTGAAAATGGGACAATGAGGTTGTTGACGATCACACGATTGTGATTATCAGACGCGTTCTGGATCGCCTTGTGACAAACTGGAAACATCGAGTGGTGATCGTCTTTCCTGTATCTCTAACAGGCCATTTTAACACAAAACCTTCAACTGGTTGACCTAAATCTGTTGTTTTTTTAAACCCTTTTCATAATTAATAATACAACCCAGGTGTTCTTGTTTTTACATGCGATATTAATTAAGGGTTATCTCTATTACTTGGTTATTCTTCTTCATGAACTGTAACTTATTATTATTGTTGATTCGACAACTAAAACATTTTGAGCTTGAAAGCCCATTACATATATATATATATACATATATATATATATATATATATATACATATATACATATATATACATATATACATATATATACATATATACATATATATACATATATATACATATATACATATATATATATACATATATATATATACATATATACATATACATATATACATATATATATATATACATATATATATATATATATATATATACATATATATATATATATATATATATATATATATATATATATACATATATATATATATATATATATATATATATATATATCTATCTCTCGGTAAATCTAGTTTGACAAATCAAATCTAAGCACAAGGTCCATATTCCAGAGCTTTCAGGCTCATCTGGTGGCCTTCATAAGGGGAAGGAGTTTGCTCTGTTTTCATAGACGCGGCTGAATTGTTATCACCAGACCTAAGCATGAAAGTTTGGTTATGTGACAACAGGAGGTCACACTCAGGTCACGTGCTAACAACAGAACTCCATCCACGGACAAAGGCAGCGTTTAAGAGCCTTTTAATTGTAATTTATGTGCATTCAGAAATCAAAAATCCCTTTACTACATGTCCAAACATTATTTATTTTATCCCACTTCATTGCTTCCTTGTCTATTGGCAGGCACACATCTAAATCTTAAACCTAATAATCCAATCAGGGCTCCTGTCTGTCCCCAGAGTGAAAAAGAAGTCCAAAGTCCAAAGGGCCTTTTCCTATCACACCCTCTTCCTCTGACATAACCTCCCTACGGACATTAAAACAGTCGGATTATGTGCAAGCCTTTAAATCCAAACTCAGACCTCATGTTTTTGCCTTAACTGTCAATTAGTTGTTTATTCTTTCATTACTTGGCTGGCGGAGTCGGTCTCTGTCTCAATGTGTTATTTAAGCTTAGCAGTCAAAAATAATTATATTAACTTTAAAGCCACCACTTCTCAAGAAGCCTTGTTGTTTGTGTGCCACAAGCACCGCAGTCAGTCAGTCTCTCTCTCTCTCCCTCTGTGTGTTTGCTCGTTCTCCCCGTCTGTGTGAATGATGTACTTGAGGTCGCCTGTTGTGTGTTTGTGCAGCCAGGTCACATGGTGGAGAGGAGGCTGCCTGGCTCAGGCTCCATCTGTTCGGCGACACCTGGAAGATGCTCAACATCCTCCTGGCTCCAATCTTTTTCAAATACGTTCAAGTATCATTTTTGTCGTGTGTATTGCCTTTATTGTCATTTTATTATGTTGCTTATTCTGGACACACAACATCTATTGCAATCCTGTCCGTCCTGGAAGATGGAATCCCTCCTCAGTTCCATTTTGTCCCCGTTAAACGTTTTTTGTTCTCACATTGCTGAGTCAAGACAAGTCAAAAATGACTTAAACTTGACCCCGACCTTCAGTGTCATCGAAATACTAGAGCGTAGAAGTGGACTGACCTGTGAGGAGAAGGTGCAGACCAGGAAGTCGGTCTGAGACAGGAAGTGGATGTCCAGGATTACTCCTCTGAGTGAGTTCTCAGTGTAGCGGTTGTGAAGGCCTGCCGACCACGAGATGGAGTTATCGCTGATGAACTCATAGTCTGGATACCTGCGAGGGACAATACGTCAAGAGTCAGAGGACGACGAGAGAGGGTAAAATGATACAAATACAGAGGAAAACACACTCTCACCAATCAGATGGACAGACTCACAATGGGCATCAACACACACACACACACACACACACACACACACACACACACACACACACACACACACACACACACACACACTGACTTAGTTTTGGCTTCCTGCAGCAGGGAGGGGTCGTCAGTGGCCAGGTAAACTCGTTTCTTGTCGATGTGGACACGTCTGGCCAGAATTTGGAACTGCTCCTCCACATGCAGCATGTACTCCTCTATGGGATGGAAGGCCGCCTCCGTCCCCACTTTATCTGTCCTTCTCACGTGGACTCTACAGACAGACAGACAGACAGACAGACAGACAGACAGGGACAAGGACAGCATTACAGACTAGTACTGTAATTTTTGATAAAGTTGGCGTTGAGCTTTGCACATCCGCACTCTGAGCTCGTAGGGTCTATTAACACAGTTATGTGTTGATGGTGTCCCTCAGGATTGCGTATGTGCTGTAATGCACCTGTGCACTTCACCTCAAACTTCAAGAACCTTTTTGCTAAGTATGCACCAAGAGCCATTATCCTCACATTGATACCTTGGTTAGGTTACCACAAAGAAATCTAACCACAACTGATAGCTTCTGTCTCCCACCGGGGGTACAATGATGGATGTTTGTTTGTACAGAACAGCTTGAGATCCATCAGTTCACTTTGAAGTAAAAGTATTGTTTTTATTGCTGAGCCATGCAAATTATTATAAATGCACAATTATATAGTTGTAGTTTTTGCAGAAACACACCCATCTAAACCCAAATAACACAGAAAGAAATGCTTATTATACTACTGTACATACTACATTTACTGAAGGCCTGCCTGAATAAGTAGGTCTTCAGTGTCCCAGAGTCGAGGACCGTAGTAGCTAAAAGCAGTCTCCACACTCACTTTGTAGGCTGCTTAGCGGACACTTAAAATACATCATCAAAGGACCTAAGAGCTCTTTCTCATCTCTCAACATCCTGCTCTGTTAAGAGCCGCCTTACTTTGGCAACATTTCTAAAAGGTGGAGAAACGCTGTCTTGGTCACTTTGCTAATATGGGCTTTAAAGCTTAAATCAAGAGTCCAACATCTAGTGAATAATTGAAACACTTTTATCTTTGTGAGCTCAGCAAGTCATAGCGCGGTTTGTATTTTTGTATCTTTATTTCAGACAACCTAGTTTAAACTGTTTGTTTTTTGGTGTCGACGTGTAATCGCTGTCAAGAAAAAGGAAAAGAAATAAAAAGGCCCTTCCACTTGAAAGCCATACCGTGGAAATCTTTCCATTGTTGCTATAAACACAAACAAAGAGTGACGGGACAAAAGACAACGAAAGAAAAGAAAAGGCAAGCGGTGACTGAGAGAGAGGAAGTTTCAGAAATAGAGAGAGAGAGAGAGAGACAGCCAAATAGACAGACAGAAATATCCAACATAACTCTATTTCTTCGGTTTCCTTGTCATCGCTCGCAGTACACAAGGACAAAGAGAGATTGCTGTCACCGGCTGTACATATGAAAGAAAGCGCACAGCTGGTAAACGGAACAAAAGATGGACGAGAATGGAAAACATTTCCTCTCCTGACGCAGAGAGGCGTCCCTCAAACTGATGGACGCTGAAACACTATTTTATGCCGTCCACAACTATTCAATTACAAAAGCACCCGGCCACATCTGCATCGTGACTTCTGGCCTCGAGGAGCAAATTCAATTTCAAAAATCTAAGAGAAAGAAAAAGACCTTTTTTTCAACCTTTACTTCACAAATGAAGGAACGCGTACACGTTTCCCCCACATTCATACAGTGCCACCTGGGAGCTTCCCAATACAATCAGCTGTCTACTGCCTACCAAGGAGCCGCTCCACTGGAATATCTCGGGTCGAAAGCCTTTTTAAGGACACTTTGGTGTCGAACATTAGTCCTTTACCTTCCACCATTCAGGATTTCCCAAAGTGCTTTAGTGCTTTTCAAGGGCTGCCTCGAACTCTTTTGTGAGAATGAGGTGGAAGAATAAAAAAGTAAGAATTTCTACCAGTGGCCACAAGAACAGCTCCTTTCTTTACGTGGCAAATAAAACCCAAAAGAATGGAGTGAGGACAAGTTGGTGTGTCCGAGCCTTTTATTCTGTGTCTCTGATCGGACCGAGGTCGTGACTCTGAGCTTTTTCCATCCTTTGTTGGGGTCCGTCTCTCCTGCTCCCCAACGTCTCTCATGTCTACGGTGTTTTTGTTCCTGTGAACTCTTTTATCTTGCCCTTTTCTCTCTCTGTCAGACCACACTGAGGCATTGCTTAGCCCTTAGACATCTATTCCCTACCTCCCCTCCCCTCCCCCCCTCTCTCCAGAGCTCACCCACTACCTCCGCCTCAATAATTCAATTTATTTCTCTCTATTCATACTGTACTAGCGAAGCAGGGCAATCCTCATGGTGGGCGTAAAAGCATGCATTAGAGACATCAAACACACCCACACCCGACTCAGCAATGCTGATTCGGGCAGTTAGTGACAATAACATTTATAGACTATAGAATAAATGATTTGACCTCTGGATGCCTGTCAGCTGCACGAAGAAGAAATGACCACATTACATGTACTGTATGCTGCAGAATGACATAAACAAATTAAAGGGAAAGGCCAACATGAAGGGTCTTATTAAGTTCTGTACATTCATAAGCACAGGCGCCAAAAAACCTTCTAACATTCTTGGAAAGTTATTAAAAAATGGTCTTTCTAAGCTCACCAAGTGAAGAATAAAGAAATACCTGACCTAGAATCATATTATCCTATTTTTGTATTATTGTTATATTTATTTATTCATTTATTGTGTTTACTCTGAGAAATGTCTTTTATTAATTATTATAAAAAATATGTATATATACACATAGATACACAATATATTGTAATAGACCTGAAACTGGATATTATTAAAGATATTTAAATTAAAGTAAATCCATCTCTTGGTGACCACATTGCCATGGCGATAGGGCTACTCTGGTATCTGCAATAGAAGCCTCTCTCTCTCTCTCTCTCTCTCTCTCTCTCTCTCTCTCTCTCTCTCTCTCTCTCTCTCCTTTTTCTTGCATTGACACTAGGGATCTCTTTCAGTGTCCCCCCCCCCCCTCACTTTTCCATACAGACGTACATATCGCCTTCCCCCCACAGTGCTGACAGAAGCGCAAAAGGCACTTTGTTGCAACATCAGTGCAGAGTGGAGTGGATGTATCAAGAGCTGAGAAGGGATGGGAAAAGAGGGATGAAAACTTTGTTCTACCCAGCACATCATTTCAATAAGCCTTTCCCCATGTGAAACGGAGGGAGGAAAGGGTGGGATATACGAGTGTATGGAGGGGGGGGATAGAGATGTGTGTAAAACCATGAGAGCAAGAGCATTGTGGGTAGGGATGTGCACCCGGGGAACGTGAGGGAGATATAACAATATAACAATTTGAAATCTCGAAGCAGGATGAACAAATGAAGACTGAGCAACGATCACACATGAAAGGCAGTGAGAGGTTGGGGAGATTGAAAAAGTTGGGATGACTCACAGACAAGAAAAAAAAAATTGAGGAAAAATAGGGGGAGGAGAGTCAAAGAGCTGGGAGAAAGAGACGGAAGCTGCCGGGTGATGAAAGGCAGAGAGGTAAAAACTAAAGAGAAGAGAGTGACAAGAGAAAGTCAGAACTAAGCAGAGCAGGACAGAAAAGGTACGGAAGAACGGCGACGGCTGCTTGCAGCAAGACGCAAAGAAGAAGAGAAAAAGAGGAGTTATGAGAGCGAGGAGCTGGCAAAAGAGACTATGAACATATGGATGTGAGAGTTATGTTGAGAGCGACAGAACTAAACCCGGCTGACTTCACAAACTAAAATAAACGCTAAGAGTTATATTGTAATACACTACTTCCTTTACCAGGCAGGTGGAATCAGCCTCATGGAAGAGTCATTATGTGCATTGTCCAAAATACTGGACCTCTTGTGCGAAGCTTCCTGAAAAGTAATATCTAGGTGGTGCACTCCGATACCAATGTGGAGATCACTCTTTCTGCAATGAGGAAGTTCTCTTGGGCTCTTATGTGGATTTTTTAAAAGACAAGGAAGGCTCTGGTGATAGCAAAGCCAGACTGAAATATCTCAGCAGCTGTTGGATATATTGCCATGAAACATTGTTCATTCATGTTCCCCAGAGGATGAAGTCGACTGACTTTGGCGATCCCTTATCCTTTAATTTCAACATGTCTTTTGTTTTCAACATATTTCAACATAATAATCAACAATGATTACTGATTACTTGTTATATGCGTCTCTTTCCTTGTCTTGATTGGTTTTACTGGTTTTTAAAGATACTTTTACTTTTCAGCTATTCAACTGCCGCATCTGATGAGGAGGTCTTCAGTATTAAATTAATTGGGCTAGAGACTGAAAACCCTCATGGAGACATTAATACATCAAACAAGGCAGAATCAAACAAATATTACTAGAGAGAAAAGAATGATGGAATTTCTTTAACCAAGTTGATTTGCATTAATATAGTATATAATATAGCTGTATTAGTGTAGAGCAGAGAAGTAATAAAAAAAGCAAAAGGCTTCCAAGGGCAGATAAAGGTAGAAAACTAGCCAAACTAAACACTTCCATAGATTGAGTTACTGTTGATACTATTGTATTAACCTCTTATTAACCTCCCGCAAAGCAGTGTCTGTATTCCACCACAGCCCTGAGGGCGATGTCTTCATTTTCTTCTTCCTGTGCCGTCTGTTTGCTTTGATTGTGAAGCATTTTGTAAACTTTATTGCAGAGATATGCTGTAGTGACAAAGCCATTACTATTTGGAAGTGTTTAAGAGCACCGAAAAAGGAAGATAACAAAGCGAGCCACACTGAGCAGTGATAACCCGAGTGTCCTTACCCGATGATGGGGTGTTTGAAGCCCAGCTTGGCGGTGGTCTGCTGGATCTCCTTCTCCAGCCACGTCTGCGGTCGCACCAGGTACTTGACGAACTGGGACACCCACCAAACGGAGGGGTCGCCGTGCAGACGGTGCAGGCGCGGGGCCAGGTCTTCAGGGATGGCCAGGGGCAGGTAGGGGGGCCGGGGGTGGAGACTGTCCACTATAGGCAACTCCACAACCTGGACGTCCTTATCGTGGGCCTCTCCTGGATGGTCCAAAGAGGAGAAGGTTGAGTATTAAGACGCTCATTATTCCGCTCACATTTGGAGCTGTAACTGATGATCATGTGCATTATCATCAATGCAAACATTATGTTCATCTAATTGATTAACTTATACTATATCAGAAATAAGAGAAGCAGATTCACTATGTCTTCCCATGTCTTGCTTTGAAGGCCAGCAGACCAAAACACAGAGCTGTCCCGTTTGCAATGACACAATACAGAGAAAAGCAGCGATTAAGCACATTAACGAAAATAAAACCAGGAAATGTTTCGCATTTTTTGTTTGATAAACGACTGAAGTGATTAATGGATTATAAATATTGTTCGTGATTTATTTTCTGCAGATTGACTAAAGGTTTCCGCACTACTCAAGGTAAAAACCCGTGACGGCCCCTTCCTTATCAAAGCCGAGGTTCTAAGGATTGAGCGGCAGATTGTAAAGCCCTTTGAGATTTGTGATTTTCGTTTTGTAAATAGTATTGGCATGAGTGACTTGGCTTCAGACCTTGTATCAGTAACAAGTTTCAGTAGGATCAAGAAAGCCACAGACTCGTTTTAAGCTCTGACATGACACCTGTTTCCGTAAGATAACTTAGAGCTTTTCTTCTTTCCCTTTTTAAAGTATATGGAGTTCGGAGACATCGGCAAGTCGTCAGCGTAGCTTTCTGTCAAGCGACTGACAACACTGACTAACATCTTTGAGTTCACTGAACCTCTTAGTGTCTTTTTCTACTGAACTAACTACTACACAATATGACACTCTGTCAAAAATAAAACATTATGTTGCGATGCAGTGAGATTTTTTTCAGCATTATTCTTCATCCCTATTACATTCATTCCTGTTCTGTTACCAGCACGAATCCAAATCCCCCAACCCCCTACGAATCCAGCTTCTGGGATTGACAGCTGCTCTTTGCCCGTCCTTGTTTAAAGGCCAAGGTAAGCTCCTTTCTATCAAGGCTGTGTAGGGCCAGGGGCTGGTGCAAGGACCTGGATTGGAGGGGGGGGGGGGGGGTGAGTCTGGCATTGGCGCCTTCAGGCTGAGTCCTGCTTGGCAAGGGGTTGAGCACGGGCTGATTACGAAGGTCACCTTTCTGGGCAGAAGACAGTCCCCCGTGCACTGCCAGACCTCCGTGCACACCAAGGCCAACTGTGCATGAACACGCATGTGCCCACCCACAGAAATGCTCATGAGGACACACACACATGAACATGCATGTATGAACACACGGGGGTCTTGTGATGAGAATGCGGGGAAAAAAAAAAGGTGATCCAAAGAAAACAACAATAAAAAGAAATGCGCACACACACACGCGCGCACACACACAGAGCCCCAGCTAATCTCATCGCACCAAAAGGGATATGCCTGGCAGACAAAACCTTCACTCTCTTTCAGTCTTAAAAACCCAAGGAGAGTTTTGTTTTGGTCCGTGTGTGTGTGAGTAAACCCCTGATTTACACAAAAACAAGTCTGAGGCCTGTGTTCTTTCAGACTAAAGTGGCTTCTCTAACTGCCACAGACGGGCCCTAATACAGCCGCAAACACACATCCACGACACGCTTCCAACTAAATGGCATAATGAGTCATTAAAAATGGCCTTTCACAGAAAGGGTACGTAAAAAAACATGCGAAAAACAAGGACAGAAACAAGAGGCTTCAATTCATGTGTGCGTATGCCTGAACATGAACTGAATATAAATTGGTAGAAGCATTAAATATTGAACAGAAAAGATATTCCCAGGCCTGTCTTTGCTTATATAACAGCATTGGCATGATTCACATAAGGGGGAATGGGCACTTTTTGAGGCCTGCACTTATAAATGTACTGAGATGCAGTAAGTCTGCCTCCCACAGCTCCTTAATTACATCACAAAGCTCTTTTAAATGTCATCTCATGTATGCTCCTTAAAGCTTATAGGTCTGAACTGACACAGAAACACTGTATTTTAAGCCCGTGATGCATACTTCGCCTAATAAATATTGCACAAGTTCAACACAGCTACTGGAGAACCAAGAGTGACACCATACAGACACAAAATGCGGAGCCTTTCCATTCATAATACATTTGAGAGGCGGTTTATGAACTTGGACAACTCTTGTTCCAGTCTTTACATGGCAGGGAACATTATGTTTCCCCTGCTGCTCTCAGACTCACTCATAAGGCAGTAATATCTCTACAGAGAAGCTCAAAGGAATACACCCTCTTTGGCAAATTAGCTCTTTGATCAACGAACCATTGTTCCACAAGGAGACTCGTTTCCCCTTTGTGTGCTCAGAATTGAGTCTGTTTTACCAAACCTGTGAGATGGTGCTGTAAGCTCTCTCTCATGCTGCTGTAGTAAAACAGCAACATGCTCCAGTGAGTTAATAGACAGAAGTGCTGGGTTTGGACCTTATTACTTTCTTTTGGTATTGACCGATTTGTCCGAAGCGCAGAGAATCTAAAATTGTCAAGTAATATAAACTTGTATTGATTGTCTGTTCAGATTCGTAGTCATATTTCCAAACTAAAAACTATTTAAACTGTTTTATTCAGGCAACGATTATTGGTTTGGTCACAGAACCAAAATGTGGGTACTGTGTCGGCATTATGACTGTATTTAAATATGGATTTTGTTGTATTGCTTTGTTTTTCCCACTTCCCGTATGAGGGAAGGAAATCAGTAGGTCCTATAATGATCGCTACCTTAGATTTTGTCACAGATGCATATGCCATGCATCATCTCTCTGTCTATAAATAACTGACATCCTACAGGAAACAACTCAAAATAAAGTGGGCAAACCATGTACAGATAAATGACAGCGCTGCTACATAAAATACCAACAATGTCAATTTCCCACATAAACACGAGGTTAGGCCAATAAAAGACAAAAACTGTATCGTGTAAAATGATACAACACCCAAAGCAGCACGCTCATCCCATTTCTAAGTGAAGGTTACTAGAAAGGATTGGTGGCATTTACCAGGAATGATACAACAGAGACCCGATGTCTAACAAAATTAGAAAACGACGACGCTGCAAAGTCCACTGCCATCCTGGAACAACGCAAACCCTTCATCATCTCAAGGCATTTGCATGGTAGGTAATAAACACTGGCTAATCATAGAATAAAAGGCCAATAATATACTGCAACACTGGCAAATTCAGGCAAATATCCAAATGCATTAATTGTACTGGCATGGGCAGACATTCCACTTAATTAGTGATATATTCAATGTATATCTACTTATTCATCCAAGGCTTTAGTATCCCTTTGTGGCCCAGTGTCCCAAGGAATGATTTTACCTACCCTGTTAACAAAACAGGCATGACCACAGCAGTAGCCAAGAACCCAACAGGCTTACATTAGCTATGCTTGGCTCGTTAGCTGGCTTGGTCAACAGAAAATACTGCCTCTGCAAATTACAAGACTTATAAGGATAAGAATTCAGAATGCTAAAAGGCCTGGGGAGTGGCGTTTGTAGTTAGATGGCTGTATGGCTGCGAGCAGCCAGATGGCGTATATGGATCTATAGGAGGCGGTTTGTAAGACAGACACCAGAGAAAGACATTAGATAGTGGAAAAGGACACATGAAAGGCAGGAGAATAAGAAAGGGAATGCACTAGGAGAGCAGGAGATAAGAAGGGAGAGCCCAGGAGAGCACAAATCAAATGAAGCGATAGCAGAAATATATAGAGCTGAAAGGATGCAGTGATGAGAACAAGAAAGCAATGACAAAGAAAGTGATAGAGAGCCAGAGAGAGAGAGAGAGGGGGGGGGGCATAGTCTCATAGTAAAACCTCCAAATCATCCCTGATCTTTGGTTCTGTCAGCTTAACAGGAGGATAACACACCTATACTGTAATCCATTAATCATACAAAAATCACTATTTCCACTCATACTGATGCGCAAACTCATTCATAAATGATTCTGCTGCCTGTGCATTACCAGGGAGAAGCACTCTCCCCCAAACAAGCACATCGATCTTCATTCTAAGGTCTACTGACACCAGGTACACATAGAAATTAGCTTATGCTTGAAGACGGTGTTCATTACGGACAGGCCATGACTGACGCATACATTGTACATACGTACAGCTTTTGATTTAACCGAGCAAGCATCCTCGTTACCAAGACACAACGCAAACGTGCGGGGGGGGGGGGGGTGATCTTTTTGTTGTAATACCATCTGTGGCCACCGGACAAATTGGAATCAAGGCGCAGTGGCGGCGCTGGATCTAATTCTACAATGAATCCTTGGTGTACATCTACCGCTTTACTGCCAGATCGCCACATCAGCATCAGTTTGGCGAACAACAAATTAGCATGAGAACAATGTCCTCCTCTGCCCCCCCCCCAATACCAGACTGCCCTTTAAACTCTCGCCTGTCCTGCAGGTGTCGCTGTTGATGCATTTTAATTAGAATTTGAATAATAGATTTTTTCGAAAGAAGAGAAAATATATACTAAATGATACTGAGGTAAAGGTTTATTTCAACCAATTACTCTTTTTTTTATAGATTTGATCTCCCCATGACTCAAAAATAAAGGAGGAGCCTCCTCTGCCTCTAAGACCGGCCTCCTCTGCGGAAACAAAGTCTTCTTGGCACTGAAGCCTTTGAACAGTAACCTGCTGCTGCTTCATTGGCTGCCAAAGTGCTTTAACACGAATTGCACAGTCCTGCTTAGCCAGGGAATTCACACTTTGTTTTTCGCTGTAGCAGCACAAAAGATGTGTGGTCTGGCAGACCCCATCTTTTAGCAGAGACAGACCAAAAAACAATAAGGGCTATTTGAATATTAAGCAACCAATCATAGTCGTTTGCAGGCAGCACTGAGGCTACGGCTGTGTGTGGCTCTCAATGGGTGATGGTGTGTGTGTGTGTGTGTGTGTGTACCTTACCTGACCAGTGTCCAGTGGTGGCCCCGGAGCGGTCGGTGCAGGTGTTACTGACGGGCAGGAAGACGGTCTCCCAGCCGCCGGGGGCGTAGCGCCAGTTGTGGGACTCCAGGATGAGCGTGCGCTGGGTGCCATAAGCGATCATGAAGCAGTAGACGACATGGTGGAGCTGGCAGCCATAACCACAGCCCTTATTGATGTTGCACACCAGCTTTCTCGCCTTACTGCAGTCTGGGGGGTTCTGGGAGAAGGACAGGAAGAAATGTTTCAACCTTTTTTTTTTATTGCTTGACCTTCTTCTTGTATCTCTCAAAGCCCTGCTCTCTGACTTGTAATAACACATGGCTGATATTGTTCTGTTTGTTCCCTTTGCCCGTCTGTCTCAGACTCCACTTCGCTCTAAGTTTATACCCGTTCCCTCTTTTTCTCGGTGCGGCTGCTCACCTTCCAGTTTGTTTTTCCTTTCTTCTCCCTCTGTGACAGCCATGAAAATGACTCTTTTCCCATCTTTTTTTTCTCCCGCCTCTCATCTTTTGATTGTTAAAAGGATACAACTGGTAATGTTCTATATTTTGATACGCTTTGGTAACAAGTGTTGTCTGTGCATTCAAAGCCCGATATAGATGTTTTCACTTTAATGTTACCAGAACATTATAAATGAGACAAACCGTTGCAATAAGTGGCACATTTCTTCAATACTATGAACATGGCCATAGTAGTTCCTTTTAAATTGTACCCACATACATTGTGCTGTTGCACTGGCACATATTGATAGTTGGCTGATTATAATCCCGAGCAAATGCACTATTTGCCTCTGTTTGAGTAACATTTGCAAGAAATTACTGAAATGCAGCAAAAAACTTTGTTTGTGACCAGCTTTTTCAGATTTAAGTTGTCAGTAGGAACCAATGGGCTCGGGGCAGCGTGGAGGATGGAAATTATTGAGAGATGGATTCATTGGATTTGGTCTTTTGGTATTTGTTGGCAAAAGGAACAATCCCCCAGCCTCATTCTTTTATATCTATTCTTCATTAATCTCTTTTTGTTGTCTGTAGTCTCTTTCTCTTAGTATATATCGCTTTTCAATTCAAGGCTAATTTATTGAAACCACAATATGGCTTACTGTAATTATCAAATGGGAGGCGATCCAATATTTGTAAAAGGCAAAATGTATGTCACATACCATTTTAAATTAAACATCGTGCCGCAGAGACGTCCAGGACTACACGTCATAATACACAGACTTAAGAAAACATCTTTGTTTGGTACAAATCCCAGCAAAAAAAACCCCACAATAGTCATTTCAATGTTTTTCGATGAAAATGAGAATAATTATGTACATTTATTTCATATTCTCTCTAATATGGCAAATCATGTGTGTGTGTGTGTGTGTGTGTGTCATTCACAGTCCCTCCGGATGCGGCATGTTGATACATATTGGGCAGCAAGATATGCCTCGTCTCTTTCTCCAAGTACATTTTAATTTGAGAGGTCATTAAGCTCTTTGAAATCCGAAATTACAGAGTTGACCTTGTTTAAGTAAATGTTCCTTATTTCATTGAATGTATGACATTGGAGGAGATGGATTTCTGTCTCAGCCTCACCTGTTGAACAGTTATCACATGTTCTATTTTCGCTTGGTCGCCAGGATCTGTCTTCCTGTTTTTGATTGCCAATTTGTGGACACTGAGACGGTGCTCGGTTAGGATCTGTGTCCGCTTTTGTTTTCTGACAGTAAAGAGATATTCTGAAAATTCATAGTCTCTGTTTAGGACCAGATAACATTCTAATCTACTACTATCTGCTTTTAGTTTCGTCTTTCTAATGGTCCAAATGGGGTTTCTTTCCATTGCTTATAATTAGGTTTACTCTGATAGGTCTTTGGAGAGCAGTGTTGGTCACAGTGTGTCTGAGCGGGGGCAGTTAGCCTCAGTACCAACCTTTCCCCTCCCTCCCTCCCTCCCTCTCTCCCTATGTTCTACCACCCTCTATCCTCATAGCCTATTCTCTCAGATTCTCTACTTCACTCACTCTCATTCGTCATTCTTAATTTAGCTTCAATATCTTACAGTCTGAGGGGAAGAACGCCAAATGAGAGGCAATGGGGAAAGTAACATGGATTTTTCATTTTTTGCGTAAAAAAAAAAAAACCCCAACAGAGCGACGCACGCTGCGTTGGCGATGGGTCGCAGGGCGGTTTGCGATTCGCTCGGCTGCCGGTTTGAGCGACTCCGCAACGCTGGTGCCAACCAGCTTCCTAAACAGCAATTACCGGCTGATGGGAGTGTTTTCCTCATTAGGCTGCCGCAGCTGTGGATGGTTCACCGTAATCAGGCCGCGCGGCACCCACCGGCTAACGCTGCCTATCACACAATAGCAGGCGAGGGAGAGGAAGGGAGGCAGGAGAAGGAGAGGGAAGCGAATAGTGGAAGAGATGAGAGGATAAAAAAAACCCCAAAAAAACAAAACAGTGGAGATGAAATGAGAACGAGGACAGAGGCAACAGAAAAGAAGGGCATGGGGGGAAAAAAGAAAGAGAGGAGCTGAAAACCGATTGCTGTTCAATAACATCATGGACAGAGTGCAGCAGCCACCGCGCTGAAAGGACAAGCCTCACAGGCATTTCCCTGGTGTTACAGGCTGCCAGTTCACTACTATTCCAATAGCCGTTAACTTACTTTGCAAATAATCTACAGTGGCTTCCTGACAAAAGAATTAAGCTTTTCTTACGACAGCGCTCGGCATCTGAGCTGCAACGTGTGGCGTGGAGGCCAGCATTGGATTCCCTGGTTGGTAATGATGAGGCTGGAATGACTCCGAAGCGCCGAGAGACTCGGTTCAAGGATAATGGCGGCAGATGCGTGCACAAAAGGCAGCCTCTGAGTACCGCTCTGTGTTGTAGGTTAAGTGCCTGTTTAAACGGTGTGCTTTTTGAGTGTGAAACACAGAGGCAGTTGCAGAGTGATTCAGTTCAGAGAGACCACAGTGATATTGTTTCTCATGGGAAATACGGCTACGAACAACTGGATAAGAGAAACAATATGCCAGGCTCAGGTAATTATCCGCTGTGATGGCCACATTCAAAGACAGAGTGGAAGATGAAAGAGAGCTGCTCCCGCTTTAAGATATCTGTGGAAAAAAACCTAACTACATTTTGGTAAATGTCTGTTTTGCCACTCTCTGTTAGCAGTTTCACACTATATCCAGCTAATTAAAGTCTTTTCATTCTCCTCATAGACGCGTTTAGTGTAAAACCACCTGTTGTGCTCAGGTTGTGAGACAGTTGTTTTGCATGAAGAGGCAACACTGCTGCTGTCATTTAGAAGGACTGGGTTGTTAGCAAAAGCAAAAACAGCCACAATGACTCAACTATGATTGAGCTCCACCGAGAGAAAACTCAAATATTGTTATCAGAAAATCTTATTCCAATGTTATTATATCAAACCCCATCTTTGTACGATTTACTGCTGGCAATAATTCTCAGTAAAAGCCATTTAACATTTTGCATTCTGAAATTGCCTCTTTGTTTAGAATATTTCAGTGTTCTTATTTCTTGCCGAGTTTGCCTTTTCCACTAATGGATTGAAATGATGTACCTACACACGGGATTCACGGAAAAGGACGCATGCGAGTACTGGACAAGATGTGGGAAACATAAGCCAGTGCAATGCGAAAATTTCACATAATGCAGAAGACAACATTTGATTACGGGTTCACTGTTCTGTGTCACAATGATGCCTGTTGTCTTCTTTCGTTTTCAATATAAAATGAATGCAAAACAGATTTGTTTTCCCAACGAGCTGTGAACACAACACTGACATATCACCTTTAAGTTGATACGTCACGTTAAAGCTGGAGTCTGAGCTGCAGGACTTTCTGGGCAACCTGCACGCCGTAAATCTTTTCATTTCATTTCGCGGGGAATCGGACCCGATGGCGAGCATTAAGAATAACGATAAAGGCACCTTTAGCATCTAGCATCTTTGGAAGCGTTATAGCTCGATGTGCTCGGCTACCCAGTGCATCAAGTGATCTTTGGGAAATGAAGTGCAAAGATACCAAGGAACAAAAAAACACCGTCTTCCTCGCTATCAATTAATACCACCATAAAAAGGCTCACAGAGCGAAAATAGATGAAAAGCGTGTCCAACAGAAATCCATCTGAAGAAGCCGGCCATGCTCACTGAATGCTGCGAGTGGACAGATGGAGCAGACGCAGAGAACGAGTTAGTTAAACCAGGAATGAAGGGAGAAGCTGGTGCGGGTGGCAGAGACAGCAGGATAGGAGGGTGGAGTCTGTCAGTGTGTGTACATATAGATGTGTGGGTGTGTGTGAGATGGAAAGCAAAAGACACACACACACACCCACACACACAGGGCATCTCTTTGCATACGAGCATGTGCATCAATCTTGTGACTGTGTGTATGTGTGCGCCAATTGCTTGCGTAGGTGCGGGTGAATTCATCTGTACACGACTCAGTGTGTGTGTGTGTGTGTGTGTGTGTGTGTGTGTGTGTGTGTGTGTTAGTGTGTGATGAATTAGTGACAGCAGCTGGTGGAGCGGTGTGATCCCTCAGCGGTGGTGACAGCAGCTGTTAGTGGTGCCGTCTCCGCCCAGCCAGACTGACTGGGTCCTCTTCATCAAACACACCGGCTCATTAATGCTGCAGGGCCCGGTGCCGCGGCGCGGCGCGGCGCGGCGCGGCGCGGCGCCCCGCCCCGGGAACCCGGCAGCACCAGAGCTGGGCGGCTGGGGGTGAATGGATGTGTCATGGGTCTCA
Source organism: Pholis gunnellus (assembly GCF_910591455.1). Classification (NCBI taxonomy): domain Eukaryota; kingdom Metazoa; phylum Chordata; class Actinopteri; order Perciformes; family Pholidae; genus Pholis; species Pholis gunnellus. Next base: position 10,112,788 of record NC_136546.1, read on the forward strand.
GGGTGTGTGTGTGGTGCTGTAAGCATATGTGCATCTATCTCAGCCTGAGTACATATGTGCGAGTCTGTGTGAGGACTTCTTTTAATTTCTGCATACGCGTGTCTGCCGATCTGTCATTTTTTTGCAAGTCTGCATGCGTGTCTGTGTTTTGCCGCTTGTGTGTCACTAAATCGCTGACAAGCAACAAGAATCCTGATTGTCAGATCCAACGGCTGAGACAGTCTGCTATCACACCCATCACCTGCTCCTTGTGGAAACTGATGCTGACAGTCATGGATGGTGCAAATGAGACAAGCGAGTGGGAAAGATGTGTAAAAAAACTGCATATGTGCAGTTGTACCTGTGAAGGAAACATTCACATAAATGCTTACTATGTATTTGTGTCTACAGTACATGCGGTGTGAGTGTGTGTGTGTGTGTGTAAGTAAGCGAGCTTGCAAGGCCAGTTGGCTGAGCAGCAGGTGTGTCTGTAGATACCTGTAGGTAGGTGATTCGGTTCTGGACCAGATCCGACACGTCTTTAGCCTCCTTCGTTCTCCACTCGCCCACTCCGTCCGCCTGGCTGAGGTAGTACAAGTCTGTCATGATGGATCTGCAGACACATGCACATTTCAAAACTATAATTATTCATGTATTATAACCAGCTGAAAAGAAACACTGATTGCTACAAACTCTGTGGGGTGGTTTTCTTTTTGTGTGTGTAATACAACTTGCAACAGTGTTATCAGCCATCCACTCATAATCAAATCTATGAACATTGCCCGGACAGCAACACCACATCTCTGAGAGGTTTGGCACTTAATAATCTTTGCAAAGAACACCTTTTTGTTTCCAGGATACACACTTCTCTCTTTTTCTCTCATTAACAATGACAATATCTGGCCACATCACATCAAAATTGTAAACATCTCTAAACAGCAGAGGTAATTGAACATTTTACGTAATTTCGCTGTTTTTGACAATGATGGAAGCATCTGAAGGCCATCCGTCATTTTGACCGACTAGAGCACGTCTACTGTAACATTAAGTAATTCACAGTAACGTGTTGAAGAGCTGGAGGCCTTGGAGCTTGCTGCGACCACATTCTCTGACAGTCTGACAATGACGTGGATGAGTTTGCACATTGGAGTTCGCTGAAAGCCCGGTGACTCCGCGCGTCGATATCAGACGTCAAGGAGCACTGACCAAGCGTTGATATTGGGTGAGTTGGGAGTGAGAACCAGTTAATCAGAGAAGGGTGGAGCTGCTCCACCGGTGCAGAAGGAGCGCATGCAGCAAGACTTCCTCCCAGTGAAGTGAGTGCTTGCCAGGATACATAAATCAAAAAATTATAATTGTCTAATTTGCAAAAATGAGCATTTGCGTTGTTCAAATTTGCCTGTTTACGCACAATGATCGCAGTGTTTTTAAAGGCTTCCGCTGGCCAACGTATAAACTGTTAAAAAAGGAAAATGAATGAAAGAAAATTGGCAGTTACAGCGTCTGTATTTTAGATTAAAAAAATCCCCAAAAGATTGTTCGACAGGTTTTCAGCCACATGCATACAGCTTACACACACACACACACACACACATAAATATATATATATATATATATATATATATATATATATATATATAAATAATACTGATTGAGTAGGTCTTCACAGATCGAGTCGGTTCATAGTAAGCAGAACCTGAGTCTAACTGGGTTGAAACTATATTCACTCACAATTGGGTAACATAGGGCTGTGTTGCAATACCCGGGTCTGCATGTCACTGTGTTAGCTGGATCAGAGGGGAATATCGGTGTGTCACAATCATAATAGTTGAAAAAATGTGTTTTCGATGCGAGAGTGTGATACACAGAGAAAAAGGAGACAGACTTTCTAAATGCGGCTGCTTGTTAATATGTGAAGCATCTTCCTGCTGCCAGTGTTTGTGTTCTTCTTCTATTTGGATCGACTGCATCTCGGATCGAGCCTGGATCTCCTGATCTCTCTTTTTTTGTATCGAGTCTATTTTCTTTGTAAAATTATTTCTCCATGTTGGGTTCAGGCAGGTTTTCCAGAGATCAATTTCAGATTGGCTACAAGACATTGTAAATACTTTTAATCTCTGGTTGTTCTAGACATTGCAAATCTATCAGCAGGTCAGTTTTATGGTCATTTTATGGATTTACATGATTTTTGTATCAACTTACTCACAGGATCAGTAAAAAAAAAAAACAGGCACTCCCACCTGGTTATTAACAGTTTCTGAACTGTATTTAGAAAGAAGATTTAGAATATCACGATACAGTAAATCTACATCAAAATACAACAACACTTTAATATGCAGAAGAGTTATGTCAACCCGATCTTGACGAAGCAGAATTTCATATTTTACACATCTCACATTACACACTTGCATATGTAGTCTGTGACCTTATTAGATATGATGCTTATTTTCCATTTCACATCAGGGTAGACCTTCAGTCCTTTCTTATTCTCACACAGAATAAATTAACGCTATGAGGAATAGGAATGAGATTTGTGTCAGGCCCCCTTCTCCTACAAAAGTTCCCACAACATTACACAGGGCTTTAGATAAGAACATCCAGCAGCATATGTTAACAGTACACCGAGCGTTTTGACAGTCCCGAGGCTCATCGTGCTGTCAGGATGTTTATAGAAAAAGTGATGGGTTTGTCAAGCCGACTGATGACAACGGCGTCTTTCTGGTTGTTTAGCTCTGTTTTGGATTAAGTCTGCCATCTGCACGCCTCTGACAGCGAATTTGTGTCATGTCACACACTGCCAAATATCGTGACCATCCACTTACAAACATGCCCAAGAGCTCCGATACTTGCAGCTAAGGGCGGACGCAAACACATCACACTCACTCTTTCTCTCACACACACACACACACACACACACACACACACACACTTATGCAAGCTTAATCTATTACTCACTTCTTTGACCCAAATCAGTCACATCCTGTGCGACTGAGAGTTCTTATGCATATATTCAGTCATGCATGCAAAGACACACACACACACACACTCACACAAAGCAGATAAATGCAACATGTCCCATTTCAACTGCGCGGCGGGGTGAATAGTGCCTTTCTCTACAATAAGACGGTATCATTACTCATTGTCCCATTTTGAAGCTGGAACCACAATGTGTGCACGGATGTCAAATGCTTCTCCAGAAGCGCACGGGGGAGCAATCATTGGCGCTGTGCGGGCGGGAAGAACTAACCTGGCTGGTCACAAAACCTAACAGGAAGGAATCAACATAAAAGGGGGAATTTGGCAGCCAAGACACCACATAGCCCTGATGTCCATGTGTATCGGGGAGTGTGTGTGTGTGTGTGTGTGTGTGTGTGTGTGGGGTCTTGGGCATCCAGTATGTGAAGCTTGTGGGCTTCCCCAGGGCTCCTGATTGGCTCAGACTGCAGACGCTGAGGCTGCAGCCGCGGGGCTTGGCAGCAGAGCACAGCTTTTCTGAGTACCGATGCTGCGCCGACGGGAGAGCAGTTACAAGGTGAGAGCATGTACAAGGTTTCAAGTAAGACAGAGGATGGGGGGGAAAACAGGAGGAAAGAGAAAGCCGATGCTTTCCCTGGACTATAGCGGGCTGTTTGATGACATGATGGCAGCCATTTGGTTGTGAAATAAACAGTCAAATGAGTTTACCCAACCTGATCTTAACCTCTTGTTTTCATTTCTTGCTCTGCCTACAACACAACAGCTTCAGCCACACCGTTCCGGCCCAGCCTGTTGTTGTGAACAGTGTTACAGTATTCTGTTCCCTTAAGACTGTAATGTTTCACTGTTCATAATGCCTAACTACATTTTGGGCATGCATCTCTTTTCTTTGTCTTCTTTGTATTAAGAATAACGATTACTACAACTATGTTTTAGTTACTCTTGTTCATTTTTTCAATGCAGTTATAATTGTGGATCTCGAGTGAGATTTTTTTTTCTTCTTCTAAACACACCGTGTTCAGGCCACACACTGCATACGTTTCCAGGATATACTGTGAAATACAAATTAGTAGTCGCTGTGTTTGAAATTCAATATTTCACTCTTGATTGATTGTTGCTTTACAAGTATATTAGAACTGCAATGATTGTGGAGTCATTGATGAAAAGAAAACTAATCTGTGAGAATTTGGATTATTGATTAGTTGTTTAAATTATATATAGAAGTAAAAACAACAAACAAATCCACTGCTTCCAGCTTCTCAAATATGAATATTTTCATATCTTCTATGATAGTAAACTGAGTATCTGAACATAACTATAGACAGTTGGTCGGATAAAACTATATATGAAGATGTTTGAAAACGTCCCTGTGAGCTCTGAGACAAAATGATTCATCAGAATCGGAAACACATCATGAAAATAATAAAGAGACGTGAATCTAAAGCAGATCGATAGATCAAGATCGTCTAATTATTTTAGTCAAAATGCAGAAGCGTTCATTTCCTGTTACAGACATCTGAACTTTCCGTCAGATCTCCGTAAACGTTCACGCCGTCTCCGTTCAGCTGCCAATACAACTTTGTGGAACGGAAAGCTCTCCACAACGCGGTGATTGGTTTTAATGGGATGGCCGCTAAGGTGCTAACATTTTTCATTTCACTTGGGAAATGTTCGCAGCAAGGACCTTACACCCTCCCCGAGCAGAATTCAAACGAGGGAGCGATGCATTTATACGAGTTAAACATTTCATCGCTCTTTCCACCTCTGCCCCTATCTGCGCTGGCCCTCCTGGCCTTTGCCTGCACCAGATACAAAGAAAGCTGGGGGGGCTTAGATAGAGTAGAGTGAATGCATGTGAAAGTCTGTGACTGTATATATGTGTGTGTGTGTGTGTGTGTGTGTGTGTGTGCACATGCATGCCTATGTGTACGGAGTGAGGATCCAGTCTTTGGAAAGCTGCCTAGGCAAGCAAACGCTAAGACAATGGGACCTTTAAGCCACTTCAGCAGGATTACAATGAACCACTCGGCTAAGTGATCGGGCCTTTCTTCATTCAGCCGTGTGCGAGCCATCCAGATGACAGACAGAATGCAACGATGGCCTTTGCCCCGCCGCCGCCGCCGCTTTCAAGTTCACCTATCAAATGTGTCAACGTTTGACATCGGCAGTAGGCAGAGCTGGTAAACAGTAGCACGGGGGTCTGTGATCAACATCCACAGAGAGAGAGGGATTAAAAACACTGAGCAGGATTCTGAGCTGTTTCTTATACAGACGACCATTGAGCGCGAACAATCCGTCCACTGAGGACTTCGGCTAATGACTGTATTCATCATCAATAAATCTGTTGATGATTTCGTTGTCTAGAAATCTGAATTTGAAAAGGTAGAAACAGAGATTGCTTAGAAGGTGTGCGGATGACGGCTGAGCCTACTTTTAGGTCGAAACCACCTAAGTATTGGGGTTCAATACGCAGGTCTGTATGTAGCAGGTGGACCAGCTGATTGCTCAGGTCGGCTAACAGTCACAGTACTAGATATTAGTGATTTGTTAGAACATCACTATCACCAAAACTCACAGTATTAGAGAGATAATAAGATAATTATTCAGAGCTCTACATCAGAAGGGTTTATATTTATTAATTTGAATTGCATCCTTAAGGAAAGACTGGCTGTGGGAGGAAACCGTGGCACACATAAGAAGAACATGCAAACTCCACACAAAAAACAGCCCCACCAGCCAGATCTGCTTCTTTCTGGAGGGGATCTTTGATGAGACACTGCCCCAACAACGGCAGCTTATTATTTGTTTTACTGATTTCAGCTTTGCCACAAATTTCATACTTTTCTTCAAATCCTTGTCACCCATTTTGACATTTCCACCTTAAAGCAGCTAACATGCTCACCTCTCCTGGTGTCCCAGGTCCTGCAGGAGCGTGTCTGCATACTTCAGCCTTTCGCTGATCTCGGCGTTGGCCAATTTCTTCACCTCGCTGCGAACGAAGTACCAGAACTCCTTAACGCCGTTCTCCACCCTCCTACGCAGCTCCTCCTGAGTGGGCCCAGGGCCTGCAGGTGGAAGGGGGGGGGGGGGGGGGTAAGAGAGACCGGCTCACAACAACACATAACAAAAGACACTCAGCCGGCTGGCATTCGATGCACAGGTATGATCTTAAACAATCAATTGATTACTTCAAAGCAGCTCTATGGGAACACAGCTCGGGAGGTTTAAAGAATGCCAAGAGGTCTTTAAGAATGTCTGAGCATTGGATTATATAAATCGAAATAGGCTAATGGTATAAAGCAAGGTTTTGGAAAATGTTCCTCTATTATTCGTTGTCCCTGGGTGCCGCTTTGACCTCAATATGGAGCTCTTGATCACTGTTTTTGTCTCGTGGCTCTCTCTCATGTCTGTTCTCACACCGTTCTAACAACAGGAAGAAACTCTATACCCCCACCCGAGCCAAACAATGTGGAGTAACCTACATGGATAACCCAGCTGACTGCTCTGGTTTCTGCGGAGAGAAACAAACAAACAAAAAATAATCTAGGAAAGGGAAGGACAGCCTCGAGCAGAAGGAGGAGGAGGTGGTGGTGGTGGTGGTGGTGGAGAGGAAAAAAGCTCTTTTTTTTTTACCTTCCTATCTTGCACTCCCCCTCTTCTCGCCTCACTCCCTCCCCGGGTGAAAAAAAAGCTGGAGGGTATTTTTAGCTTTTTCTTCCCCTGCGGCAAGATTGAAAGGCTGACCCTGCGCTGCCCTCCTCGCTCACATGTCCTTCTTTATTTTCTCTCCGTCCGTCTCTTTTCTCTCTCCGCCATTCTTCCATTGGGGCATTCACACTGCTCGCACTTCATTCACACACTTCCCCGCTCACCTGACAGAGTTTTCCTGCCCGTCTAAATACTGCTTAGATTGGCAAATGCACACATAACCCTGCCCGCCCGACGGCACGGCTCTGCCATCATCGCTGCCGAGCCACGGCGGGGGGTTTAACAGCGGACTAGACCGAGTTTCCCGCTGCAGGCAAAAGCTCACAAGAGCCGTTGACTGGTTTATAGCATATATAGTCAACCTCCCCCCCTACCTCCGAAATCAAGCCTTTCATATTTCCAAGCTCTGTGCCAAATCCTCCCCTGCAACCTTTTCCATGGCCCTGTCCTGCTTACCATCGCCAGTGAGTTTCTGGAAGCTGTGGATCTTCTGTTTGGCTCTGGTTAGCTGGTCCTCCAGGGAGCGCAGTCTCCCTGCAGCGAGGGACCCGGCTTCTGCCTGTCCGTCTGGTATCCTGGGGGAGAAAGACACACGGAGAGGATGCGACGGGTGAGCATGCGAAAGGAAGAGAGCGCAAAATGGTCTTACTCTGCAGAAATACTCTGCTGAAAGTGTCCCAGTAAACAAAAAAAAATCATACTCAATGCAGAGGTGCAAGTAATAATCAATTTCATCATCATAGAAGCCATCCATCTCTTTTTGATTACTTAATAAAGTGAAGAAATAATGACAGCCCAACGTGCTTATTAAGTAAAATAGAAAAATCCAGCTGTTTGGCATGTTAATATGCATTTACTTTCACTTTACTGACTTTTATTTTGCTAAATACTACTTTAAACAATTAAATAATTATTCTAAATTGCTGACATTCACTGTTTAAGCAACTGGTTCAGCCCCAACGTCATGTAAAACTACAGGATCCCTTGTAGAACATGTTATTACATATGATAATTTTTTGCGTCACAACCGTGCAAGACGAATCAAACAAAACCACAGTTGTGTAGTTGCGATAAAAGTGAAGGCAGAGTTCAAAGATGGGTGTGGAAGTAGGGCAGGTAGGAAGAGGGCAAGGGGCCACTGTCCACTTTACACCCTGGGCCAGTTTAGCTGGTGTGAGTCCATACATAGCAAGATGGTCTCTAGTCTTTGCTCGGGATTTTTAAATCTGTAAAAAACATGTTGGATGTGCTAATATTATGAAATTCAGCTTCCAACGTCAACAAAAAAAATCAGTCTCTAAATACAATCTGTCCACAAATACTCCAGGCCAATTCTGCTTCATATTACATCTACAACACCTAGTTTAAAATCGTCACTAATGAGGAGTTTGCAGAGGCACCGAGAATGTTTATCATCCCAAACCAGACCGTTTAATCTGATATCTCCTGTATTTTGGAGTTAAAAGTTACAGTCGTCTTTTAATATGTACACACCAGTGAAAGTTCTACTTGATTTGCTAAGACACCAGAGTGGAGCCTCTTGGAGCCCTGTCCCAGTTTATTTATTTGAAGCTTAACACTATCTACAAAGCACAGAATCATTTTTCATGTTTGTAAAGGTCCAGCCTATCTACTTCTGAACCATACATCCAATAATGATACCCGCTTTCACGATCCAATTACTCTTCTGTAATAAATGGCGAACTATGGAGACAAGTGGCAGTTAAATGACATTTCTTTGTGACTTTGATTTTTTTTAAAAACTCTACAAAAACCACTATTCTCCCTCGACTTTGCTTAATGACTCTAAGAATGCCTGTTGTAATGTAATGGAATCATTTTTTTCAGTCCCTTTAATATTTCACACCGGTAAACGCACATTTTCTCAGCTCTGTGTCGATGAACAATCAATAACTACTGCACGCATGTAATGGAACCACAAATGAGCCCTCTGACGTAGAACACAAGACTTCAAATCAGCAGAGAGAGAGAAAAAAATCTGCTACCACTGACATTATACAAAATAAACTCCTCCACATAAAACTATTAAAGATGGAATATGTTTGAATGCACAGGGGCATCGGCGAAATGCTGCAAAGGCCGTGTTAATGAGTCATCAAGGCATGCAAACTCAATTTGCTCCATGAGTGAGGAACATCAGTCGCTGGCGGGCATAAAGATGAGACTTTTCAAGTTGCAGCAGCCCTTCTCTTGCTGCACATCCCCCCCCCCCCCCCTCGCTGTTCAAGCCTCGCTCCCTGAGAAGCCCTGGCCTCCAACTCCACTGAGCACTCACCGAGCATTGTGCTTCAAAGCCATAGAAAATATGGAAAATGATTATGTAACTGTGGGATGGACAAGGATAAACCTTCCCATACTTTTGCATCATGGGCACATAAATATTTGTCCTTCCTCTGTGAAATCTGTGAATGCCTATCCCAGCTGCCTGACACGGATCTCTTGAAAGGAGACCCAGGTGCATTTCCTCTTCAAGTATCAACTCTACTGTCTGTTCTCACGGCTCAATCCGAACAATAATCAACCTTATCTCCCAAAGGCCACACCCTAGCCTGCTCGTGACGGCATTGTGCAGGAAGCAGGACTGTTTCCTCAGTGACATCATTTCCCTTGGGTTTTAAGTGAGGCTAAAACTGTAACATGAAGCAACACGATATCTCCTTGAACGAGGCAGAAGAAATAGGCCACGCCGGCACAGGCTAATGAGTGGAGACGTGATGCAGAGGTTAGCCAACATGCTCCGAAGAGACACAAACTGCTAAGACACAATGCTGGTGGAGACAAACCACAAGCATCCCCAACCGAAACACGTCAATATGAAATATATCCAAACACTCGGTGGAATCAAATAGCAACAGACACAGACAGACACAGACACACACACACACAGGAAGGAGGCAAATACAGTTCACAAATACACAAATGACGGTATCTCTAGAGGACCTGAAGCGAAGACTAGAAAAGGCAGCTGGATTCAACAGCGTCTTAATCAAACGATACAGGAGACGTAACAGATGAGAAAAACTCTGACTCGGGGGAGGCAGGGAGGAAAGGTGGGGGTGGGAGAATACTGTGGAGTAAAAGACAAGCTATGAAAAGCAGGGCCTGATGAGCCCCGCTGGAACTAAGCACTGAGTCGGAAAGCAGGGGAGGTTCAGCACGCAACCCGGTTTCCTCTGAAACGGTGCCCCGGCTGTCGCTCCATTGGCTCTCCGCCGGCCTCATCCGTTAACCGTGGAGTTCACAGGGTGATCAGAGCCGGGCGGAGCGGTTTGAACGGGGGAGGCCCGGGTGGAAGCATACATATTTCTCTGGTTAGATTTAATAGAATCTGCCCCGACTTCAAAAGAAAACCTATGCGCTGACCTGGGAAGCCATACATATGGATGGAGATGGAAAAGTATTCTGGGAGGCGCAGATGAAAGCAGGCCACATGAACGCAATTTGCCTAAATATTAATAGGAACATTTGATTTAATGTTCCCTCACTCGGCACCTACTTTCTACAGTAATGCTTCACAAAAGGCACCGACATGTTCCGGCCTTTGCCGTCTACTCAACTGTGTTAAACCAAACCCCTTGACTCCAATAAGTCAAGCTAATAAACCGCGGGAATGCGTCAGTGGGAAAAGGCAAGTCGACACTATACGTGGCCGGAACATCTGGTCATTACAATGAAACCCCGCTACCTCGGCTCACAAATCGGTTTGAAAGATCCGTTTAAAAGAGGCATGAACAGTGCTATCCCCATATATAGCGCATGACTGTACAACAGTGCGTTGTGCATGTACTACAGTGTCTCTGTTGTGTCTGTGCAGATATTTCTTCATTGTGTCGAATCAGTTAATCTTGCTTCGACGTCGCCTTCCTTTGCCGTCTTCCTGTTTTGTCCGCAGTGTGATTCCAAGTAAACTGATTCTGTTCGGCGCATTCTTGCGTCGCGCCTGCTTCAACGCCTCGGAGCGCCCTCGGAGCGATCCAGCTCCATTCGAGCCCATGCTTGACAGAGATGTCCTGACCACAGACAGCTCCCGCAATGGGGCTAGTGTGTGCGGTGGTAGAGCTTCCCTCGCTGGGCCTGAATTGGGAGTTGAGGTCTGGGAGCCGCCGCTGCAGCATTTGTTGGGTGTGGCCGGACTGGGATAGAACTTGAAAGATAGGGACCCAAATGAGGCAGACGTATGCAAAAAGTACCAGACAAGGTCTCGGTCCGCATTTTCCCCATTTCCTACGTGCTGCTCTTTACTTCGTGCAGTCCTCACGCCATCCATCATGCTTCCCTCCTCTCCGCCTCCTCGTCCCCTCCCTCCCTCCGTCCCCTCTGTCGGCATGCCTGGGGGATCGATCAGGTCCTCATCGCTCAGCCCAGCTGTCACTCTCACCCTTCGCTCCCTCCGATGTCGCACCATCAGGGCCCCGCCGCGTGTCATTGTCTACGCAGGAGCCATGGCTCCGTGCCCGAGGTGACTGACAGCTGCAGAGAGGGTGGAGCCAGACAGACGGAGCGACTCGACCTCGTGCTCACCTCTCATTAATGCTGCTGGGTGATTGGTGGGCTGGCACGCTGCCTGTCACTCAAATCGCCCAGGAATGGCCTGAATAACTGAATCACTGGACTGAATCTGTAGGCCAGCCAGGTGATACTAATTTGAATCTGAGTGGTGATTGACTGATTGATTGATTTCACATGACATCTCCACTGTAAAAAAACGATGGCGAGTTCAGCAAAAAAAAATAAAATAGATCAACCATGATCGGTCGTGTGCGACGAATCGGTTTAGCAGGTTGCATCACTAAGTATCTTCATCCGCTCAGTGATGCTACAAAGAAATGTGCATCTTGTGATAAAGAAAATCAATATCTCATGCAAACTGCTCCAGCATGACTATCGCTCTCTATCACAAAGTGAATGAGAAGATGTAAACAAGATCCCTTCAGGTGTATGATGAATGCAAAACACTGCCCAATAACGCATTACCCATCCATCTAGTACTGCCGCGGTGTGATGACGCTAACCAAGTTAAATCCTACACTGGACTATAAATCATTCTCAATGCAGCGGGTTTCTGCTGCACAACAACTCAACACAAAGGTGTAATAACGTCAGTTTTATGTTGATGGAATCTCTCGGAGGCCACTCGTAAAAAAATGAATGCAGTAATGTGAAGGTGAGGTGCTTTGGATGAAACCTTTTACTGTCTAATGCCAGCGGGATGCTTGCAAATAACCGGTTCTGCCTCTTGTGCAAGCGTTCGGAGATTCTTGTTCTCGGCCCAAATCGGCAGACGGTGCAAGTCAGGGAGTCGGGGTTGGGCATGCGTGGAAGCTCGTCGATCAGCGAGCTAGTGAGTTGTTACGTAGACAGTCAGTCTGTGACAACCTGCAGGGCTGGAGTCTGGCTCGGTGCCATGCCACTGTCAGCACTTTGGTAGTGGAATGAGGAGGAGGAGGAAGGTGAAGAAGGAGAGAAACAAGGAACAGGAGGAGGCAATGAACTGAGAAAGGGAGGGGCTGTGGCAGGAATGATGGGCAGCTCACTAACAGCCTCTTTGTGTCTATTAGGGCTCTAATATAAGGATATAGAGACACGACAGGGTGGTGGAGTACTCTCCTAGGCCTGTATCTGACCACCGCACACACACACACGTGCAGAAAGACACAAAATTGAACAGAGGACAAACCAAGTTGTCTCTGCCGATAGCTCATGAAGCTTAACCTCTGCAAGCCAGTAGCCTGCTTTTGGCTTGCTGTGCCAGGTACTTAGCTGAAGCTGGAGCTTAGAGGGACTTGAGAAGGCACTGTAGCGCTGCCCCAGTAAACAACTGTGGAGGCCTCGGCCCAAGATCAACTACCGGACTTAATAACAAGCAACAAGCGTGCAGTGTGCCGGGGACCCATCTGGACACTGGTCGACTGAAAACTGCACTTGTTTTTCTGTTTTTTTTATATGCCTGAATTCCACCTTTGTTTGTGAGCCAATTTTAAATAATTACAAAAGCAAGGGATTTAATCAGGGACCAGCTGTCTGAAAGCAACGTGTGTGTGTGTGTGTGTGTGTGTGTGTGTGTGTGTGTGTGTGTGTGCGTGCGCGTGTGTTTTTATGTTTATGCGTGTGTGCCGATGAGGGCCCTGCATCAAAGTGAATCGGAATATCACAGAAGAGCAGCAATGGCAACATCTGAAGCTCGAGTTCCCCGTTAATATGGCAAATGCCCGGGGACAGGACGGCGCATTCCCCGCACATGCGTGCACACCCATGTAGAGACCCGATGTTTGTGTGCAAAACAGAAACACTGTCAGCATGCGGAGATAAGAGCAGAAACCATCTGTCTCTCTATTACGCGTAGCTCGAATGTGTGAACGATGCTGTGTGGTTAATGTATTGTCTGCCAAAATAACTCAATGAGATCTGGTGAGGTGTGTGACAGTCGATCCATCTGCTCTGTCTGTCGCACTCTGCATCTCTGGCTGATCAGCTTTTGATGACAATTTTTGGAGCAATGTTTGTTTCACTGTATGCGGCACAAGATGCTGATTTAATCATATGCTGATGAGATTTTGACAAAAAACTAAAGAAACAATCATCAGAATGCCTCATTCTGGGATTTGTTATGTCGGTCTGATTAGACTACCACGGAGCTAGAGGCTGGACTTTGCAAAAAAAAAAACATAAGGGGATGATGCAATGCACCATTGATTTTTTTTTATTTTTAATTTCAAAAACAGAAGTGTACTGGCCAGGGAAGCAAAAAGGATGAGACACATGCACTATGCTTTTGCACAAAACCTCAGATCCACAGATTTAGTAATGACAAAATCCTGGGAACTGATGCGCATTTTACCAAAGCACTCAAAACGTGACGTAACATGGGACTGGCTTACGTGAACATTAATGTCCCGACTTTTGTGTCAACTTTGTATGGCTCATAGTTGAGATCTGATGTTTACACTGGAAAGAGAAACCTGCTAATTCATATCCTTGTATACAGGATTTTAACAGTATCCAGGTTTCTGAACTCCATCAGCATGCAGGTACTATAGGTTTTGTTTTTTACATCAAGGCCACACGGTTATATCTGTACCGCCCGAGTCAATAGTTGCTGATGAACCCACTTTGGTTTCATTAAGAATGGCTCCTCTCTTAATTTGCACGTCTAGTTACACGATTACAAGATAATTGCACGTAGGTATGTCTAACTATCGTAGCACTGACTACAACAGAGCGAGTCTTCGTGTGTCGGTGGGAGGAGAACTAGTTAGAGCTAACAGCTAAAACACACAGCAAAGGAAAAAAAGGTTCGTCAGAGCTTGTTGTTACCTGAGCGATTCGGCCATGCGCCGCAGGTCTTCATTCTGCTGCTTGAGCCGCTCCAGCTTGGCCAGGATCTTTGAGAGCTCCCGACTGGACCGCTCCGGGTGCTCGCTGTCCCTCACCAAGTGACCGCCGATGTAGAAGAGGAGCGTGCCCCAGGCCAACAGCACCAGGGTAATCCATCGCCATGACCCCGCCCAGGGCCGCATGGTGCAACCTCGCCCACCCCAAAGATGCCTCTCGGCGTGCCTGTACACCCACCGACCCGACGGCCTGCCTGCCTGCCGGATGTGCGCGCACACACTCTGTGCCCCGTCACCACAAGTGCCACAGCGCCAACCTTGGCTTTGGCATCTTTACAGGGATGCTGCGCAGTAAAATGACAGATGGGGGGGGGAAGATGTGTGTGTGTGTGTGTGCGTGTGTTTTTTGTGGCACCGGAGTGTGTGAGAAAAAGGCGGCGGGTGTGTCTCCAGCGATCAACCAGCCTTTTCCTGCGTGTGCTAAAGCATGGCTAGCATGCTCAGATGTCTGTGTTTTGATGGCTCTGTTGGCGTCTCCTCCCCTCCACCCAGCTCCGTGTCGACCAGGTTCTCCCACACCGTCCTGACGTTTCCTTCCAGTCCCACAGAAATATTTTACTGGAGGTGTGTCCTGTAGAAAAGAAGGAAAGACACGGGAGTTAGTTGAGCTGATTGCACAATGTTTTTGTCCTGCAAAATGCTTTTTGTGCCTGTGTGTCGAACAGAAGCAAACTAAAATCACGGGAGAGCTAGGCCAGCAAGCCGGTGTGCGAGTTTAACTGGTTTTGAATTAACTGGTTTATGGTAGAGTGCGTAAAGCAGACGTGTGGTAGGAGTGGCCTCTCAGGACCCACGTAGAATAAACAGGAAATAAACATTTCTGTCGTTTCTCCTCTCTTTCACGTAGTTTCTACGGTTTCTTTTGAAAGAATATAAACGGAACACTTTGTTGGAATATGTACTACTCGTTAACGAGGCTGTGGTTGAGATTCCGAGGACGCATGACGAGGACCAGAGTGAATGACAGAGTTGATGGTAGGTGTCGATGCCTGTTCAAAATACTCACGTCAATAAATCCTTTAAGAAACGCTCTGTTGTCCGTCTTATATTTGTATCATATATCGTTACTAATCTGATGTCAAGTCGATGTGAGACCTGTCTGTGCATTCATGCAGCCTGTGAGTTAAACATACTGAGCTCAAACACCGCGTACAGATGACTGTCAGCTGTGGGGAACTGTGATCCACCCAGATTAAGTTGTGATTCAACTTCTGTAGGCTATCTCACAACGCGTATGTTTTATGTTAAAGACTACGGACATTCATGTTATGTTAACGATACTCTACACTGTGCAGCACACATTAATCTAGATTAGACATGACTGGTAACTGTCGTTTTGTTACTAGAGGGACCGAACGTGAATAACTACACGCAGGGGTTAGTGTGTCTGTTGAAACATTACGATGGAGAGGCTTGTTGCAGCATTAATTTAGGATTTCGACAGCATTACCACGACCAATTATCCATCTTCATTACGAAAATAAGATTTGTTGTACGAAAATAAGATTTGTTGTCTGATGACATAAAATTCGTAGAAATATGGGCTCTACAGGAGTCGATCCTTTGACTCTGACTGACCCTTAATGAGGAATTGACATCTGACCTACCACTGAGCCACGGAGCGAAGATAACACGTAATAGCATTCATCGTGCAACATTAGTAAATGCTTCACAATAATGAAATCGTAATTTGAGCAGATTACGTATATAGTAACCTTGGTAAATATTAATATATCTACAATATAGTCTAGTGGCTAACTGTCTTTTCGCCTTGCATCATTTAGACGAGACCCACCGAAATCAAATACGTAATTGCATAGGTAAGATGTCCCTATGGTGAGCTACGTGCACTAACGTTAATGTGACAGAAGGATACACAGTTCATGATGAGTGGCGACACTTAATGTGAATGTTACATGATGAGTGCTGTGACGTGTTATCTTCGAATCTCAACCACAGCCTCGTTAACGAGTAGTACATATTCCAACAAAGTGTTCCGTTTATATTCTTTCAAAAGAAACCGTAGAAACTACGTGAAAGAGAGGAGAAACGACAGAAATGTTTATTTCCTGTTTATTCTACGTGGGTCCTGAGAGGCCACTCCTACCACACATCTGCTTTACGCACTCGACCATAAACCAGTTAATTCAAAACCAGTTAAACTCACACACCGGCTTGAAATAGAGCGCAGAGCACGAGACACGCCTCATACGGTGCCATACAGAAACAGAGTGCACAGAACAGACAGACCGACCGACAGATAAAACAGAGATGCAGCAGACTGGACCCGACACAACCCCGTCTCAGCAGCCTACAGGATTGATCGGCATGACACAGCAATTTGCATTTACATAGTGATGTGCAATCCCCGAGCCACAGTATGCTGCATTGCTGCCGAGGCAGGACAACAATGTTCACTTACAACGTTCTGCACGCACGGGCACACACACAATCCCTAAAAAGTCTCACTTTTACAGTCTCACTTGCACACACATACACAAGCCATGACACAACATATGATACATCTCATATTTCCTCAACCACAACCTACCACAACCCACTTCACAACAATTTACTGTAAGTTAAAGCGCTGCTAAGTGCTGAAGTTAATGGGTCTGTTTGGAGAAGGCTAAACCCCACAAAGTTCTTCTCGAGCATTATACTCCTTCGCCAAATGCCCGCTGCCATCCCCGTGGCCTCCGTGACGGAATGCAACATTGTCAAGGTGATGTGGGGAGCTCAATGGAGCAGAGGGGACAACAATAAAAAAATCCCTAGATCATCACTTCCCTTCATCCCGAAGCAGCGGGGGGAGACGAGACGGACGCGTGCCGGGTTTATGAAGCAACCTTCGCTGTCAACTACCCAACAAAGCCCCGTCACGCAACTGGGAGTAGTCATGTGATGGGATGAAGACTGGCAGGTGTGTGCGTTGTATGTGTGCTATCATCAGTGTGTACCACAGCGTGCTGGAATAATGCCAAGCATCTTAAGACTTTATGCGATTTGGTGGGGGTGGGGGTGGGCGCTTGATTGACATGTCGCAATATCTCTGGTGCGTCCGCCTCGGAGCGTTCGAGACAGAGGAGAGTGTTCCTGCTGGGGGTTTCACGGAAGTAGGTTAACGGTCGCTCGTCCCGTTCATCGTGGCGACATCGCCGATATGTAGGAGGTAAATGGTGCCACGCTGTAATACCATAGAGACCGGTTCATGCCTCGCTGATGCAAACTGGCCGGGATGCAGCAAGCTGAGATCCCTGAAACAATGAGTAGCAAACAATTCTCCTTCATTCCTTGTTGAATGATGCGGGATTATTGAAATCTGTGCAGACGGTCCCTTCCTTGCCGGCGCTCCTGTTGTGACTAACCCAGGCTGACTCAAGGGTGGCTCCTCTTTATGCATGCGGCACAAAGATGTGCTGAGCTGTGTTTTATTATGGAAAATACGAGCCGTGAGTGGGTAGCACTCCACCAGCTAATGCACGACTGGGACTTTACTAAAAGGCAGGCAGCAAAAAACCCTTGTCACTGTGTTTGAGGAGCCATAATGAGGTTTGTGCTCAGTAGACTAAAACTGATAAATATGAAACTGTTGGAAGAGGCAGGCAACTGCTGCCAAATAGGATATGGCACGTTTCTTTTTGTTAGATAACACTTCTAGCTAGTAGTTTGGCTTATACTTGAAAGTCAAGCTGATAATATATTTCTGGCATATTAACAGGACTTTGGGGAAATGAACATGTCACGTATTAATTAATGGCCTCTCTGGTGCAATGGTTGTAAATGATATCAAATCAGATAAAAGATATGCTATACACACACCTGACTATAACAAAAGCAGTAAAACAAGTCAGTTATTTAAAAAGGTGCTGGTGATGTCATCAGGGCCCTGATGATGTCATCAGGGCGCAGATGTGCGTCGTCTCCAATTAAGCTTGTGACTTCAAATATTTGACAGAAAACCTGGGTTACAATTGGAGGCATGGAAGAGGGCATTTAACAGACAGGGGTGGTCTAATACAAAATAAGCTTCTTTGGAGTTGCATTATGGGAAACGTAGGTTGTGGCTTTTCAGAAGCTTCACTCATACCGAGGACTAAAAGTCAGGATATCTCACCCCTGTTGCTTTGACGTTGACTATTCTTTTTTTAAATTTGTCTTTCAACTTCAACCAACTTTATGGAAGCGCATCACTAAATTGCTTGAGCGGCCCTTTAATTGCCTTCAAACACAAAGAAAACATACATTTCAAAAAGTCAAAAATAATAAATCTGCTTAATCAAATCAACCACATTGAAAAATTGGAATTGATTATTGGAAATGACAGCAGAGTCTGCACCATTACTAGCCAAAGCTAATTCCCCTTCATGTTTGAGTATAGGTCTTAGAAGTGTGTGTGTGTGTGTGCTCGGAGTAGTGTGAGCTTAGCTCAGCGTGTACAGGTTAGGTAACAGACCCCGAGATCAACCGCTTGTAATTAAATACTGGAAGCACCCAATAATCATTACTTAGGAGACGTACTCTACTTCAGAGGGTGAAAAACTGGCAGGATTATTGGCTAATTAGGTTTTAAGATTTAAGACATCTTTACTATATGCACATTACGGCAATTATCAAATCCAGTAAATGGCTTCGGGAAATGGGTGAAGAAGGTTTTTACGGTTTCCTTTTAACACGTCTTTCAGCTTAGCCTTGGCTGTGATGTAGTGGCAAAGGAGCGAAGAAACACACCCACGGTCCCTCTTTGATAGATCGCTGTGTTTGATAACTGAAAGAATGAGGAGATATCTATTGAGTCCCGTGTCAGCAGAATGTGGCCTGATTAAAGAGAAGATGATACTACGATGAAGATCTGTCTGTGTAATATTCCACCAGAGATACTGGAGCGCGAGAGGAGCGCTGAAGATTTTTTGCATTTTCTTAAACTTCTCACATTTGCCCTTGAGTCGCCATGAACAGCGGGCATTAATAATGGAAATTATAATAATGTCAGTTTAATAATAAAAAAGCCTACAGTGGCACAATCATTTCTAGATTGGACTGTGTGACAGATATGCTGACAGTGGGATTTGAGATAAAATGGTCATATTCTGGCCTCTTTCTTCCACCAAGCCCCTCCTCCCTCAGCTTCCAAGTAAAATGCAAATACGATTGGGAGGTCCCAGCTACTCTGGACAAAAACAACATATGTCACTGAGTCCTTTTGAATAAGCAGCGCTCCGACTTGAGACATTAAAAAGGAAGAAGTGGGGCCTGTATAATGCTTCACCTACACTTGCATTTTCAGAACACCATCTCTCTCCCACAATGCCCTTCACTTTGCTGTCACGGCAAACCGGGGGGGGGGGGGCTGCTCGGCCGGTAAAGGCTGGCGTGGTACATGTGGCACTGCGGGGTGGACTGTCACCGCAACGCCCTTGTGCCGCAGCAACATGCAGGGGGGGGGGGGGGGGGGGGGAGCCTGAGGGGGTCAGCGGAGATGACCCGTTTTGAGTCCCGCTGGTTAATCTTCAACGTGACTCGGGCCACAGCGGAGGTCATCCATCAGCGCGCTCCAGTCTCCGGGCAATAAGCACCGGGGTCCACCGTTGAATTATGCATGGAGCTCAGCTGAGGACGGCTTCCACTTCACCAACATGACCACCACACAGCTCGGGGGACAGCTGCAATATATATTTACATAACCTATATGTCGCTCCCGATCCACGGATGGTGCAGGAGAGCGTATTTAGTGGGATATGCAGCAAGATGTATTGCATGGTTATAGGCATGCAGTGTGGTGGAAAAACACGAGAGTTATCAGAAGATCAGGAGTAAATGCAGAGTAGCATTGGAAGGATGCCAGCGGGAATAAATGGAAATAGAAAAAGCCGTTTCTATATCTGGACGATTGGACAGCTGCTGTATTTGTTGTGCTGATACTGTCAAGAGTGTTCGAAATAAATTGTATTCTGGAATTGGACCAGTTTGATTGGAGACGTCCGATTCTCTGTACCAGCAACAGAGGGGGCATCTTGCAGGTGTTTGGACTACAGAAACACAGCGAGAGAAACATCAACTCCGACAGCAATTTTTAACCATTATTTATCCGGGGTCGGTTTGCTGAGCAAGCTGTTCTCGAGAAAGAGCCGTCTTTACAGCCATAAAGCTACACTCATTTCCACCTGATGGCTGCATGGTGCGGCCACAGTTTGCTACAAATGGCCACTGAGCAGCTTTCTCTGGCTATTTTCTCAGCTGGTCTGGAGGTTCAATCCAGCGACCTTTCAGCCTCTACCCCAGTTCCCAAGTAATAGACCACGCCGGTGTCAGGAACACAGGGGGAATACCAGAACCAAAGTCACCGCACAGTAGTGTGAAATGTATTCACTCCAAAAAGCTGCTGCAACGTGAACAAAACAACAGAAATGTTTCAGGGAGGGTTGTAACCTGAAATGTTTGCTCCCTTGTTTCCTGCCATTTGCAACAAAAAATATTCCGATTACACTTTGAGTGTTACGCCGTGATTTCTTTTGTTTTTTTTTCATCAATATGTATATCAGCGAACGTCTGACTCATGCAGCAGCAGAGTGCTCCTACTCCCGGCGCTCCTTCTCTCTCCTCAGTTGGCTCAGAGCCGAGATGCAGAGACACCTTTAGCTTTTCGGGGCGCTGAAAAGCTAAAGGTGTGTGTGTGTGTGTGTGTGCCCGTGAGTGGTTGTGCGGGAGTCAACGGGCTCGGTCGGGTATACCTGACACACACAGACTCTCTCTCTCTCTCTCTCTCTCTCTCTCTCTCTCTCTCTCTCTCTCACACACAGCCTACGGGAAAGTGGTGAATATTTCATGAGCGGCTGTTTACTTGACAACATTTCTAAGCTTAATGTGGAGGAGTCCATTAACTTAGAGCAAATGGCAGAGAGAGAGCCTGGCGCGGGGAAAGAGAGGAAGCCAGATAGATGGCGAGCTGTGGCTGATGGCGAGCGAGAGTAAAGACGGCCAAAGTAACCGCCATGGGTTTAATACAGAAAGCCCCAAAGCTCCAGGTCGTGTCCTCTGAACTGTTTAAGGGAAGTCCGGGGTTTTAGTGCCTTTCGAAGGAAGCTCGGTTTCATAATTGGTGGGCTTTTAAAGGCTGATTTTGATATTTTTAGGAGTCAATATATTCAAATGTGACTGTTTTTAATGCAAAACAATTAAGTTGAACTGAAAATAGATGGATTTAGTTTCTTCACCAGTATTATACTGACAGGGTGAAGAATTATTAAAAAAAAACATTTACAAAAAACAGAAAAATTAAAGTTTGAAAAGAAGGTACGATGCTTTTTTGGTATCAAAGCAAACAGTTGGGGTGGTGTGGTCGCACCGTGAGATTTGCTCTCATTAACTCAGTAGTCTCTTTTTTTTATCATGAACTCCTAATTTCACACTAAAAGTATCTGTACATACCAGTCTATGAGCGTTTGTAACTTGTCAGTAATTATAGATAAATACAAAAGTGAAAATTTGCAAATTTCAGCAATATCAACTCAGAAAGGCCCTACCTGTACGCCAAGTCTTGTAGAGGGACCCTAAGTCAAAATCTAATTGTAATAGCGTTATTAATCTCGCATGATGCATATTCCTGTAGTATCCCAGCATTGGTGTACTGGTTGCACTTCACCTAGCGGGAACTTGGAGGCTCCAGTGTACAAACTGCACAACAGATGGTAGGTAGGGTGGGGGGTTCCGTAGGGGCCCAACAGTTACCAGTCTTCACAGGTTCATTTTGCAATGAAAGTATATCAAAATCTTCCAATAACGTAGGCCTGCCAATGTAACAGGCGGACTCTATTAAAGTCACTGTATATTTTGGACAGGGTTAACTTCTCTAAGAGGGTTGGTGTATTCACTAAGCGACACATCCTTGAGCCTGGACCGTCTGAGCAGGGCT
This sequence comes from Pholis gunnellus, assembly GCF_910591455.1. Classification (NCBI taxonomy): domain Eukaryota; kingdom Metazoa; phylum Chordata; class Actinopteri; order Perciformes; family Pholidae; genus Pholis; species Pholis gunnellus. The sequence continues at coordinate 10,134,775 of NC_136546.1, forward strand.
TCCACTTGAAGGCGCTGAAAGCAGCACCGCCTCATCGCAACTTTTGAGATTAAGTCTCTCGCAGAAGTGGCTAAAGGTCTCAGGGAAGCTGTGGCCGCGCGGCCGCTGAGCCGGCTGCAGCTCGGCATTCAGTATCAGAGCTAAGCACACAGCCTCTCTCCTTCAAGGTTATCTCTGTGTGGAGAATTCGCTGACAGCAGGGTACGCGCGCACGGGCGCATTCACACGTGCGCGCACGCGGTGACACAAAGATAGGTACCCACGACTACAAACACAGCGGCGCACGTACACAAACACACACACCTCATTGGCCCGGTGGGGGATGGTGCGGCATGTTTGTGCTGGCGGTTTATGCAAACAAGTATTTAATTGGGGTGGAGGGACAAATGATTAACAGAAAAAAAAAAGCACCAATCATCCCTCAGTTCTATTACTTTTTATGTCCAAATAAAAACGGACCTTGGTGGGGGCCCCCACCTGCCAATCCAATCCGTCTCCTGTCGAGCAGAGGTTGATCTCGGGGCTCAGGCGTGGTCAAGGACAGCATTGTAAATTCACCGTGTCGGTGAGGGTGATGAACTGGCTCTGCAACGTGTGTGTGTGTGAGGTTGAGAGGGAAGGGAAAAGAAAAGAACAAGAGTCACTTCCACTCAAGCAGCTGCATTTATCATGCCTGGAGAAGAGAGGACATTTAAAAAGTCCACGTGTGGGTATTACCTTGGGAGGGTTGCCGAGAAATTGTGGAACCAGGCATCATTACATATTGATCATTTACTTTGAGCACAGCAGTGTTGAGGAACACAATCCTCTGTGAAAAGCCCGAGAGCGCGCTGTAAGGAACCTTGACCGCCATTAATTATGAGCAACCGAAAGCAGGAAGCTCAAGGTCTGCGTTATCCAACTACCTTGAGCTATATTGTGCACGCACACACACACAGACACACTTCCTGTCTGTTCCACTTTCAGTTCCTCGTAATGAGTCCCAATGACGGCTGACCTTTCACGGCCCGGGGTGCCAGGGACGAGCTAGAGGGGGGGACGGGGGGCGGTGGATGGGCCTGTGATGACCCCATACAGAGAGTGCCAACCTTCACTCACTTCCTTTAAAGTGACCTAATGATTGACTAAATACACCAGAGAAAAGACGGAGCAAAAAGAAGGGCTACTAGAGGAATACATTTGTGGCCAGAGAGGGAGGGAGGGAGGAGGAGAGGCAGAGAGAACAGCTACAGAGACACGGTGCTAAATTGTGTGATTTTATCATCTGAATATGCGGTTGACGCATAATGTGATACGCCGCCTGGATCCACTGAATATGGATTTTTGCTCGGATTACAATCAGACCTTTGAAACAAGACTTGGGAAGTGGTCAGACTCACATTGTGATTACAATTCTATGCAACTTGGCTGCAATCCACAAAGAAAGATGGAATTAAACATGTACTAGCAGATTTCAGTTAAACCCCCCCCCCCCCCCCCCATAGGAAGTGCAATAGGTGTATTCAAGTGAAGTGTGGACACGCAGCTGTTGGACGAAATGTAACAGTCTTTGCGATCAGTCCCACTGACGGGCCTGGCCGGGAAGATAAAAGGTGAGAAAATCAGAAATGGCACCGCAGTGAGAAGCCCGAGGTTAAAGGACAGCCAGAGCAAAGACAAGTAACAGAAATTGTCCTGATCTCCAATCGCAATCTCCCAATAAAAGCTAAGATTGACTCGAGCAGGGTACTCGGCGGTCTCATGTGCCATAAATTACGTCTCCACACAATAAGCAGTGCACCACACCCCCGGAACACTCCCCACCTCACTCATCTTCTGCAACACAATTTACGGTCGGCGGTTAACTCCTATTACACCCAGGCTCAGGAGAAAAAGGCCCCCGCCCCGCCCGCAAGAGTCAGTGCCCTCTTTAGAGGCTCGAGGCTGGAATGATAAAGCGAAGACTGAGGAGACCCAGACAGCGGCAGAGTAGAGGAGGAAGACCAAGAACAAGCAAGAGCAGAAAGTAAACGGCACAAGAATGCCCAGACAGCAAGAACACCAAAAGTGTGGTAGTGAAAGTGGGAGCCAGGGAGGTGGTAATCAGAAGAAAGATGGCGGCTGGAGACTCAGAGACAAGGGTGGGGGGGGGGGGTGAAGAGTGTCCCCCGAGGGTTGAGAGTCCTGATTAATACACAGGAGGAGTAATATAAACAGCAGTAACACACAGCTCCCGAAGATTCATCACTCTCCGCTACTTTACTTTCGTGCTCTTGTTGTCAACCCTTAGCTCCTACGTCAGCAGCGACAAGTGACCTATCTATGTTTCCCTCTGCTCCGCCTTCAAAGCTGAAAAGAAAGAGAAAAATATGTGGAAACTGCAGGCGGCCGTTGATTAAGAGATTAAACATTTGTTCAAATCAAAACGCCCTCCCTCTTGAAATAACGCACCATTCTATGTATTTTTGAAATGTCACCGATTTGAATTAATTCCGCTCACACGCGGCACATAAAATGACTCTTTCCTTGAATGAATGCGTCTGGAGACATCTATGCAGATATTGAAATTGACCTCCCAAGGTAAGAAGTCCCCCGACTCTCAGCTCTGGTCTCTTATGCATCGACTTCCGCCGCCACGTTTGCTCTTCCCTTTGACTTCCCCCTCCAGGTGCTCCAGCTTCCGAAATGAAATGGAAAAAAGTCAAAAATTGCCCACAGCTGCATGCATTGGCCTGTCTGCATTGGCCCCTGCGATGGACTGTCGACTGGGCATGAATAAATGTTGAAGCGGACTACAAAATGAATAATTGATAAGTTGAGATGGGGCGTTTTGTGCCACGCTCCAGCCTGACCGCTGTCCTCCTCTCAACCCTCTGCTCCACACTCACTATTGCTTCTTTTTTCCTGGTCGCCGGCCATCGCTTCACTCCATTTGCTCTTCCTCGTCTTTGCAGATGTTTTTGTGAGAGCTTGACATTAAAACCCAACCCCACTGGGATCTGCCCAGAACAGACTCGGGTAAATTTAAGCTCTGAATCTTCTATTTAATTGCTTTGCTTTGGGTCACGATTGTTTAAAAAAAAAAAAGAAAAAAAGGGGGAAATACTCTTGTCCTTACTTAACGATGAGAAAGTACTTAACGACGTTGGAATTCGGTGTGTGGATATAGCAGAGTTTGGCTGTAGATTAGAAAGACATTACAAGGGTTTGGGAACGCTTAGGCACCGCCGAACAAACGCTCACCACCCGTCCATCTTTCTTTAAAGAGCCTCGCCTCCTTCCTCCTCCACCACACCACCACCACCACCACCGCAGCAGCAGCCTGCATGCGTCACAACACAACCCGTATTGACAGAACTCCTCGTCCCCGTCAGGTTGTGTTTTCTGCTTGGGGTCCGTGCTCATCCGTGCTCCTCCGTCTCTTCCACTCCGGCTCGACGTCTGGCGCTTGTGTGTGTGTGTGTCTGCTCAGCCCATCAACTTCTGCTCGGATGCCCCCTTCCACTCGATGTGACCTGTTTTGCAAGTCTTTTGTAGTTAATGTACAGACTGTGGAACAGTTCCGTGTTAAACTCTCAAGTGGAAGGAGATTTGTCAGGGATTTGGCATGATTTCATCTGACCGGCACAGAAATAGTTTCCTCTGGAGTTCTAGGAAAACAATCCCGTCATTCAGCGTCGACTTGCTCGGCTCGGATATACCATCGGTTGTTAGTTCAATGAAACTGACAATTACAGGCTACAGTGCAAACATTCCCTCTGTGGCTTTTCATAACAAGAGGCTTTTTTAGTGTAGTCATTCGGGCTTGGCCCTGAATGGATTTAACTCTGCATTCCTCCAGAGGACAATAAAAAAATAAGACGCCAAGACTCATTGGGAAAAAATAAAAATAAAAACAAACCTGCCCCACCTCTAGGGGGATGAAGTCGCCTAAATGCGATTAAAGAAAAATACTGGCACACCGTCTTCCTTGACCCCTATTAACGGAGCCGGAGAAAACAGCCCCCGCACCGCTCCTCTCCACGGACCCCGCCACTAAGCAGGACCTGTTGCTCGAATCACATTAACTACCCGCAGATGAACAAAAAAAAAAATACTCAATACACAGCGTGCGGGGCTGTCCCAACGCTGACCTGCTGCAATCACACCTGCAAAACACCATCCCTCCTTCTACTGCTCAGTCTCTCACAGAGAAAGGAAAGGACTCGCTTTCTTTCTGGTCCCTTCCTTCTATCCAGTGCCGGCACCGCTGAGGCCTTGTTAATGCTTAGTAAAGCCAGAGCAGGAGTTTACACAACACGACTTCGTAAAAAGGCCGAGAGTGAAGGGAGAGACTAAGCACTTCAGCTGCTGGCGGAACATTTCGATACGACTGGGAGCAGCTGCACCCTTGTTTCAATAAAACACCAACAACAAACTCCCCCCCCCCCCCCCCCCCCCCCAGCCCCCCTTCCGGAAAAGGAGGATCCGTCGAGAGACATCCTGAAGGGGAGACTCTTGTCGTCTCCCTCGCCGTGCTCTCATCCACGTTGAAACATCGCGATATCATCGTTACATACACGTAATGTTACATGTGCGTTAAGTCACTTATCGCAAACATCGGCCCAGACAGCACAGGGGAAGTCCATCAATCTTCCTCTGGGCAGGGTACCAGTTTGTTGCTTATTCGGTTCCCTTGTCGGGCTTTCACCCCCTCACTTGCTCGCAGCTCCTATTCTCCGAGTGTGTAACCACAGCTGTCATGCGTCTGGTGAAAGCGGTGTGACTGACGTTCATTGTTGGAGATTGAATATGCATTTCTCCCTCCAGGACTGACGCATGCCAAATGAAGGACATTCCCTCTGATTGATGGCATCTCTTTAAAAACAGGGCCATCTTTCTTCGCTCTTGTACAGACTTTTTCCTCCATATTTTTCTCTCAAGTCTGCCATGCTGACCTTTTGACAGGCCCACAGCTAGAATCTGACACTCCGTAAACAGAGGGGAGCTGAACTTGAAAAGCCTAATCCAGAGTTATTGGAAACCTCTTCACAGTTCACACAATTTCCATTTAGTGGTGAGAGAAGGAAAAAAAAAGTATGCATGGGCAGAGGGAAGGGGAGGGGGGGGGGGGAGGAGGGAGGCAGCCCTGAGCACCAAGGTTAGATCACAAACTTAATCAATAATGCACCGCCTATTGTGTTTCGGCACTGCAGTCAGCCCAGCTCAGTTCCATTCGAGTGAATCCACAGCGCCAGATTGGCCTGCGCCAAGTCAACAGTCCAGGTGACTGATGGGTCTCCTTGAATTGAAAACAGCGAGGAAGACGAAGACGGGACGAGGGCCCGAGCCGACGAGCGGAGGGGGGGCCGTGGGAGGACTTGGCAGGAGGACGAGGCACAGAAGGAGTCGCCTGGGTTGCCGCTGCTGCAGATGTTGTTTGTGAAACTTCACACAACTTTGCACTCCATCCCCCAAATCCACCAAAAGGGACGGAGACTGTGGCCCTGGGCTGAGGCACTCGATAGTAAATAATGATAATAACAACACCTTTCTTCTCTTGAACACTCTTGATAAATACCTAATTTGATACATTACATTTGAAATGTCGTTCACAAGTACTTCCCTGCAGCATCCTATTGATAATAGCCAAGCCCAGCAAAGAAATGCTTCCTCTCCTGCTGACCCAGCCCTCGGGCAACATCAACGGTGTCATCTGAAACCCTGCAAACCAAAAATGCTGGCAGGCAAAACCGCAGACAACTGCATTAGTGTCTCCGGGATCCCGCCCCTCGTACCGATCAGTGTTTATGGGCCCTCGGAGTGCACTCAAATGTGTATTACTATCCATACAACGTCCGTACCCGCACATTTATTACCGCGCGGTGTACAGAAAGAGTTATTCCCATTGCTTTCTCCCAGTGACCATTCAGCGGGCATGGTGACAAACAGGCCGTGTTATTGCTGCTATAGTGCCTTGTAATGCAGATGAGCTCGTGTGTCTCCCACTCAATTATTGATCTGCTCAGGTGGAAAGTAAACACAATAAACGGTCATTATAATACCTCTCCGTCACAACACGCAGGATATGAGTGCGAGTGTGTGTGTGTGCGTATAGATCGCTAATCATAGATAAACATAGACCATCTGGAAAATACTCAACACAAGATCGTAGAAACAACTCAACCGTGAAATGCAATCGCAAAATTCTTTTATGTCCTAAAACACCACAGGCGGGATGAATTTTTTTTTCCATTCGGTGTCGTGAGCAAGTCTCATTTGATTGTGTTGGAAGATCCTCAGCGAAGGCGATGCCCGTTACAAACCTCTCCAATTCAAAACAGCGGCTTGGCTGAGACATTCTAAATCACATCCCTGTTGTATACATGACCCCGGAGAACCTACGAGGCACATTTTGTACAAAGTACGCATTGATCCTAGCGCTGCTTGGCCTAAGCATTGATCTAATGTCAGGTTCTGTGGACGGGCGAGGGTGTTGGCTGGATCTCGTGTGCGAGTCAGTAATGGTCAGGTTTGGTCTCGGGTCTGTCCGGAGGTAGAAATCTCTTCCTGCCTCCTCGGTCTGTCGGATCCGTCCCTCCCAGCGTGTCCTCTTGTGGCGTCTACTTCTTGTTCCCCCTTCCTGTCGCTGGGCTGAGCTGAGGGCCAGCAGAGGAGAACGGGCTCCCAGCATCTTGGCCTGGGAGCCCGGTCTCCCCACAGCCTCGTCATTACCGCTGGCTAACAAGCTGAGAGCGAGGGACGTCTGCGGCTGCTCTTCCCCTTAACTAACAAAGAGAACGACCGCACGAGTAACTGTGGGAGCAGCGGCAGCGGCAGCACAGAGGCACACAGGCTCCTGCTGGACCCATAATGGGGCTTTCTCATTATATGCTGTCTCCTGGAGAAGAAGGGAGAAAAAAAAAGGGATGTATCCGCTGGGCTACAGGTCCTTTTAACTAGGCATTGTGAGACTAGCGAGGAAGTAGCGAGGAAGGAGCATTAAGTGCACGCCTTGTCACATGCCACCGCTTTGAATTATCTTTACGCGGTGATAATTGCGTGCATGCATGCGTGTGTTCTGTGTTGTCCTCATGTGCGATCAGCTGGGATGTTTACACACTTCCTTTATGTCATCTTATATTTGTGTTGGTGCCATGCAGGGACATCGGAGGAAATCCTTAAAAGGGGGGGGGGGGGGGGGGGGGACGACAAGAAATGAGTTTGACTTGATGCGATCTGATTCCAGTGGCTCCATTAGAGCCGGGGGCGACACAGGGGGGTGGGGGTGGGGGGGCTGCAGGGCTCACACAGCCCATGCGTACTCAAGCGTACATGGCTGAAATCAAAGCACAGGCGCACATGCTCACAAACATACACATCACCTCAAACACACACACACACACACACACACACAGAGAGAGGAACATTCTGCTTTCTTTAAAGGGCCCACACACGAGTAGTATACGCAGCGGTTCCCAATAGTTTGGCCGTCACGTTAAGTGATGTGGGACGGAGGGAGGCGTGGGATGTGTTTATTAATGACTTGTAAAACGCTCTTAAATCCCCGGCCCGCCCCTTGTTTGACAGTTGTTTTCATCAATTTTCCCGTTGTGTGTCCACACTGGAGTGGGCTGTACTTTTGGCAGCATTTTTGTTGACATTTCATTTAGTCGGCTCAATATCTCATCTTTGCTTACGCACGAAAGTCTCTCGCTCTATTATAAGCTAATGACAATAGCGTTACCCAACTTGATCGTGCAAATTTACCGGACTATTATACTCCCAGCTGATCATCGCCAATCTTGTGAGACAAATATACCCTCAATTATCTCCGTAATTATCTGGTTTAAATGTCTGCTTCCATACAGGAGGTGGCCAAAATATCATAAGATGTGTAAATTCCACAGCCCGGCAATATATTCTACTAGTGGGAAGGTTACAATACACACCTTTTTTTGTTCACATTGTGTCAGAGAGGCGTCGACATAACTATGTAGTTTGTGGTGGTGCTGTGCTGGATTGCATTATGTTGGCAGTGTTTTCATTATTTTTCCATACAACACAAACGTCTTAGAATTGAATTGCAATATGCTGTTGGGTGTTATTTTTATTCTCCATTGGGTCGACACAAACACTATACATTGTGACCAGCTGCAACCTCAAAAAAATGACTGCAGAGTTGGATCAACTTCTCTCTAACACAAACATCAAAAATAATCAAACACTAATATTTATAGCAGGGCTATTGCACTGGATTGCATTAGTTTAGAAGTCTTAATGTAATGGTGTCCACGCGCTGCATCTTGCATCATAAGTGCAATATGTTATGATCATTGCAGTTCAATAACGTACTTGTTCTATTTCTCAGCTTTGAATCTGCACCGATTTATCATGGAAAAATCACAAAAACTGCATGAAAAGGCAGATCAATGTGCAACGTTTGAAATCTTTGTTTGGAATAAATACCAGGGATGAATACCTGATTACTGCATCGCACCAGCCAACATAAATATAAATCCAAAATGTACTTGAGGGGCCATTCATTCACCTCGGCCAGCTGCACAGTTCAGTTCAATATGCGGAGAAAAGGCAGAATCAGCTAACAGCTGTTGTTGCCCTCCTTGTTTTCTCAGTAGCTGCTACACTTGTGATACACGGCCGACACCGGTCACCTCCTCACAATCCAGGCCCGCCGCACATATACACTCCGGTCACGCAGCTGATCTTTGGCAGGTTGCACACAGAGGCTTTCGCAGAGCCGCCCTGAGACCAGAGCTCTGACCCCTGGTAATGGGTCTCTGGGGTGGGGGGGGGGGGCTATTCTGCTCTGTACAGTTGTAAACGGCTGGACCCTCCCCTGGGACTGACCTCCGCATGCTGCAACCTCCCATCATCTTCCCTCCCTCCCTCCCTCCCTCCTCCACCGCAATGAAGCAAAAACGACGCCGTTGCCAAGGTTACTTGGGGGGGTGGGGGGGGGGGGGGGGGAGTCAGGAGGTACAGATGCGGTGGTTTGTTATCTACCGACATGAATGATGTGAGACGGAATATGATTGTGTCCTGGCGGTGTATAATGAGGGAATTATGGGAGGTATGCTGCACAGGTGAAGGCACCGAGGACGAGTAAATATGTATGTTTCTGTAAAATTGCAAATATATCAGCGTACGTGTGTGTGTGTGTAAGCAGAGCAAAGGTTGGTGAAGCTTAGCGGACTCTATGGAATGTAAACTAGCCACTGCAGCACTCCTCCTTGGCCTCAGCCAGACGCTACACACACACACACACACAAACACACACACACACACACACACACACACACACACACACACACACACACACACACACACACACACACACACACACACACACACACACACACACACACACACACACACACACACACACACACACACACACACACACAGAGAGAGAGAGACAAGCATCCAGCACACAAGGCCGCCATCCCTGTTCAAACCCACCTTGCGTTCCAGTTGCTACGGTGACTCGCTCACCTTCTCTCAATTTTTCGAGCACGTGCCGATAAGCAGAGCTCAAACAAAAGCAGAGCAGTCACTTACCATGCATTATCATTTCACAGCTATTTGATACTCCGTCCCTCGAAAAACAGCCGCGGCTATCTCCCCCCCCCCCAGATGATTACCCGAGGGAGGGTTCAACGATTTAATCTAATCTGATGACAAATGATTCGATTAGCCCGGCCGCTGATTAACCTCTTCCTCTGTGTTGTGTGCACCTATAGCTGAGCGAAGTCTCATTTCATCCCCTCCCTCGCTCGACGTGGCTCTCTGCAAATGTCAGCGTCGGGCTGCACGTGTCACGGACTTGATGCATTGTTTCACGTGTGTGTGTGTGTGTGTGTATAACGGCGGCTCCGCTGCACCCGTGGCTCACCAGCCATCTGCAGCCGACTGAGGGACACACGATGATGGTGGCTGAGTCACCCATTAGCCCAAATTAGAGCCATCCTTCCACCGTTCAAGACGGGGCCGCCGGCAATGCCACGCAGTCAAAGCCATTACGAAAAAACACGCGCTGAACTGATTTTGCTCTGCAAACACCATTAGCTGGTGCCCCGAGATTATAAATATCCGAACTTCCGATCTGACGGAGAAAATGGGCTGGGATGGGAAACCGTGTTAAGAAAATCTCGCATCAATGTCATGGACTTCTTCACTGGTAGCCAGAGGGCACAGAGAGAGAGAGGCGGGTAATGGCTACAACAAGCCAAAGATGAAAGAACAAAGAAAAACACCGCGGTGAGAGAGGGTTTACATGGACCGCTATGGCTGCTGCTGGGGGAGTGCAGTGAGGAAGACACCCAGAGGGAAGATACACACTTTAGCAATGAAAACAGTTACACGCACGGCAGCTTAAGATCACTTTAAAACTCGCCGTTATCAAAATCGGAGAGAAAAAAGATGGCGTTGGTTCGGTAAACGTCCGTCCTGCCTGTGGGACAATTTGTCACAACAACAGAACCACTTCAAGCCCGGGGACGGTGCCAGCTTGTCAATCCTATTTTTGATCCACGCATGTTTACATTTTGCCCCCCCCCCCCCCCCCCGCCCCGCCCCGCCCCGTCTCTTTCACCCTTCCCTTTACTCGAGGATTCCTGTCGAATGCCAACAACTGTTGCCTGGCAACTAAATATTCACCCTGCAGAAAATCCTTCAGATTATTATTTTCTTTCCAAGTTCCACATTTCTGAGAGAGAGAGCGAGAGCGAGAAGATAGCTTTGTGATTTCAAGTTTACAACTCCCAGTGGTGCACCAAGCACTGGTGTGCTCCTCGAGTGAAAAGGGGAACCAGTCACAGAGGCATTGTGGGTATTTCAGGACACATTCAGGACAAATTAGACCAATGAAACCATCCAACACCACGTTACAGATGATCTAAATGATTTAAATGAAGCTCTAGCGAACGACTGTGCTTTTGCACGCCTAGGCCTGCAGTTTATTTCTGCCATTCCCTCCTCTCACGCACGCTCACTCACAATTTCCTTGCCGTCACTGTTCGGGGGCTGTCAATCATGATATCAGCTGTTCTGATCAGCTGGTCTCTGTTTTGTATATGATTGTCAGCTTCATCATTCCATCAGCATCATCATCAGCCGCCACCACCACCACCAGTGTCTGGACTCCATGGGGAGTCTTGCTCCTGCTCAGGGATGAGGCTCCTCCATTACTCCCTGTAGAGTCCAAGCGCCACAGACTTTATCATCACATATCTGTTCATAATAAACATTTTCTTCATCTTACTTGTCACTCCTGGTTGAACTTCGTGTTCTCCTTTGGTCAAATCAGGCATCTTATCTAAATAAATAATCTCCTCACTTCTACTTTACGACGCCGGCATATTCCAACTGACTTGCGGTGTTCCCGCCCAAATGCTGGAGCAGTGAACATATTTCTTTCCCTTGAAGACTGAAGCGTGTGCCTGTGGCGAGCAGGCCGTGTGGGCTGAACTCTGGACTCCCAGTAATACGCCTATTTATTCAAGACAACAAAGGCCCTCTGTGACGGATACCATTGGGTGGGGACTCACAATGCACACAGTCAAACACTGCGGTCGTGTATCATTTCCAGGCACAATTTGGATCGGACCGCGACAGAATGCGTCTCCTGCCACCGACAGCAATGTGACCAATTCATTTGTGAAATTAAGTTTTCATGCCGATTGGTAACGCAGAGCTTTTTTTTAAAAAGAAAAACAGTGATGCCTTCTTTTTCTTCTCGTCTCTTTGCTGCTATATTGTGTATCTGTTAATAACAGCTGCTGGGGCTTTATTATGCTTCATACAAGGTAGAGGAAAAACTATTGCACACATAATCTACTGTTGATAATGAAGCATAATCATAGTTCTATTTCAGCTTCATAAAGTCACAAATGCATGTGAACTTAAAGATTTGCTGTGACGTAATGCAGAGGGTTAAGGTAACAAAAGAGAAGGGAACGAGATTACAATTTCAAGTGTACACATCAAACATTCAAGGGAATTAATAACGAGTTAATACACACGCATTTTAATTGTTTGAGGTTATGAAAAGCAAATCGGTCACCTCGCTTCAGCTGCACTCTAATGAAGGCAAAAGACCCCCCCAAAAATAAGAAAAGAAAACAATATTTTTATAAATACTTGCTGGACTATAAAATGAAGATGGCGTGTTCTTGATTTTAAATTTTCAAGATCCTGTTGTGGGCAAAAGACCAAAACGTGCCAGTTTCAGCTACAAATGTTTGCTACAGGTGGTAAATCACTGACATTATTAGAGCAACGGTCTCTCTACGCACCAGCTGGGAAGTACTTGAATCCAACTTTTTCAGTGAAATTGATTAGACGTTTTCTGCAACAGGACTTAATGAAGCATAGGGGACTTCTAATGCTGGCAGAGGATACATTTGCTCAGTCACTGTTGTGACTCTGCACTCAAGCTATAAGTCGACCAACACAGGCAACTGGTGGGGCCTGCTGTTTTCTTTTATAACTAATGATGTTGTTCTGAGGCCTAAATGAGTCCGCTTATCGGATGTAGGCCGTTTGCATGGCTGCTCGTTAGGATCACGCCATTTACATCTCATGAAAATGGATGAAAGTGACCCGCGAGAGAGAGAGAGAGAGAGACGGTTTTGGAGCTAGAAAGCAGACTGGCATGAAAGGAAGGGAGTCACAAGCTCACGTCAGGCTTCTCAGGGATGTTCTCATCCAATCCTGAGACATCATCAGAGGCATCGCCTGCTGCTCCTCAGCTGGATGTATGTGGATACCAGCAAACTGCCAAACAACAGGGGGTGCGGGGGGGGGGGGGGGGGGGGGGGGGGAATCCACAATGGACACACAAATCTCTGGCTGTCACAGAAGCCCACCTTGTGCGTCCGTGCTTATGCAAATATGTAACTGAATTCACACTTGGCTTCATTTGATAAGAGCAACGCGTCTATGGATGCAAAGTGGTAATTACTCCTAAACCACGCTGGAATAATGAACTCGTTAGCACTGCCGCGCTCGGAGCTGCACTCCGGACTGAATCAAACAGCCATGTTGGTTGTGACGACGTCCAGCGGACACTGGAAACTGTACGTCCAGCAGACACATCAGCTGATCTAAAGGACAGGGATCGGGCGCGTCTCATGTGACTCTTCACAGAAAAAAAAAAAGCGTGGTCTGTGGAAATCAAGAGGATGGAGCAAGAGAAGCTCCACCGGTACATGTGGAAATAATGTAACAGTACATTTTACAGTACAGAGTTTCAAAACCCAACAAACGGGACACGGTGAAGGCTGTTAATATGCATGTCAGCAGTTAGATACCTACGAAGATTTGATTTTGTATTGAATGTTGGTAAAGGCAGCAATCGGACTGGTCTAGGAACTAGAAACAGTTCAGTGCTCTCGGTGGAATATAACACTTTCTACATCTTCTGTCAATGCAAAACTGACTCGTTTTTTAAGCATACACCCTCGTTAAAAGATACTTTCAAATCAGCTTTACCAAAGCTCCACATCGCCGTTTCATTCCAAATGTCAAAGAAAACAACACTAGCTACTAAAAGTTTCAGTGATGCATTTTGTAAAACGGGTATAAAACATGCACATTTTGAGAGAACCTCCAGCTTCTGTTTCATATTAATGTTCACCTTTGAGAGCAACGCGGGAGCCGAAATGAGATGAAGAGTAAGTGCTTTTCTTCCTCTTTTTGCTTCTTTTTTTCCAAACAAAACGTTTTGTGGTCATCCACCTCCTGTTAAGGCCAACAGACAAACCAAAGAGACGCACTTTCACGGACTAGTTGTTAAAATGGTTTGGGCTTTAAAAAAAAAAGCCACCTGCCGTGGCACTCCACTGTGACAGTGTGACGCTATATTGACGGTGAAAAACAACTCAAACAAGTAAACAGCAAACACATTATAAGACAAGACTTCAGGACAGTACAGGATGTAGAGATTAAAAAAAAAAATAAAACCACTGAACTGGGTCGATAAAGAATTCATCCAGACTCTTATTGCCTGAATGAAGCAAACTGCTGTCAAAGCACCGGCACACTTATTTTCTGCTTTGCACGGTCTCGTTTTCTTCCCTACCAACCGGGTCAAGGACAGATCAATGGCGACACACACACACACACACACACACACACACACACACACACACACACACACA